>NW_028258744.1:0-42586 GCF_982586985.1 Callionymus lyra
GTTGGAGTTTTGAAGAGGTAAAAAAAAAAAAAATGTTGGAGTTTTGAAGAGGTAAAAAAAAAAAAAAAAAAAATTGTGGAGTTTTGAAGAGGTAAAAAAAGGAACAAAAAATCAATGTTGGAGTTTTGAAGAGGTAAAAAAAAAAAAAAAAAAAGTTGGAGTTTTGAAGAGGTAAAAAAAAAAAAAGTTGGAGTTTTGAAGAGGTAAAAAAAAAAAAAAAAAAATTGAGTTTTGAAGAGGTAAAAAAAGGAACAAAAAATCAATGTTGGAGTTTTGAAGAGGTAAAAAAAAAAAAAAAAAATTGTAGAGTTTTGAAGAGGTAAAAAAAAAAAAAAAAGTTGGAGTTTTGAAGAGGTAAAAAAAATAAAAAGTTGGAGTTTTGAAGAGGTAAAAAAAAAAAAAAAAGTTGGAGTTTGGAGTTTTGAAGAGGTAAAAAAGGAACAAAAAATCAATGTTGGAGTTTTGAAGAGGTAAAAAAAAAAAAAAGGAACAAAACATCAATGTTGGAGTTTTGAAGAGGTTAAAAAAAAAAAAAAATGTTGGAGTTTTGAAGAGGTAAAAAAAAAAAAAAAAAATTGTGGAGTTTTGAAGAGGTAAAAAAAGGAACAAAACATCAATGTTGGAGTTTTGAAGAGGTAAAAAAAAAAAAAATGTTGGAGTTTTGAAGAGGTAAAAAAAAAAAAAAAAAAAAATTGTGGAGTTTTGAAGAGGTAAAAAAAGGAACAAAAAATCAATGTTGGAGTTTTGAAGAGGTAAAAAAAAAAAAAAAAATTGTAGAGTTTTGAAGAGGTAAAAAAAAAAAAAAAAAGTTGGAGTTTTGAAGAGGTAAAAAAAAAAAAAAGTTGGAGTTTTGAAGAGGTAAAAAAAAAAAAAAAAGTTGGAGTTTTGAAGAGGTAAAAAAAAAAAAAAAAAATTTGGAGTTTTGGAGAGGTAAAAAAAGGAACAAAAAATCAATGTTGGAGTTTTGAAGAGGTAAAAAAATAAATAAAAAATGGTGGAGTTTTGAAGAGGTAAAAAAAATATAAAAAATTTGTGGAGTTTTGAAGAGGTAAAAAAAAAAAAAGTTGGAGTTTTGAAGAGGTAAAAAAAAAAAAATGTTGGAGTTTTGAAGAGGTAAAAAAAAAAATAAAAAAAATTGTGGAGTTTTGAAGAGGTAAAAAAAGGAACAAAAAATCAATGTTGGAGTTTTGAAGAGGTAAAAAAAAAAAAAAAAAGTTGGAGTTTTGAAGAGGTAAAAAAAAAAAAAGTTGGAGTTTTGAAGAGGTAAAAAAAAAAAAAAAAAATTGTAGAGTTTTGAAGAGGTAAAAAAAAAAAAAAAGTTGGAGTTTTGAAGAGGTAAAAAAAAAAAAAAAAATTGAGTTTTGAAGAGGTAAAAAAAGGAACAAAAAATCAATGTTGGAGTTTTGAAGAGGTAAAAAAAAAAAGTTGGAGTTTTGAAGAGGTAAAAAAAAAAATAAAAAAAATTGTGGAGTTTTGAAGAGGTAGAAAAAGGAACAAAAAATCAATGTTGGAGTTTTGAAGAGGTAAAAAAAAAAAAAATGTTGGAGTTTTGAAGAGGTAAAAAAAAAAAAAAAAAAAAATTGTGGAGTTTTGAAGAGGTAAAAAAAGGAACAAAAAATCAATGTTGGAGTTTTGAAGAGGTAAAAAAAAAAAAAAAAAAAGTTGGAGTTTTGAAGAGGTAAAAAAAAAAAAAAGTTGGAGTTTTGAAGAGGTAAAAAAAAAAAAAAAAAAATTGTAGAGTTTTGAAGAGGTAAAAAAAAAAAAAAAAAGTTGGAGTTTTGAAGAGGTAAAAAAAAAAAAATAAATTGAGTTTTGAAGAGGTAAAAAAAGGAACAAAAAATCAATGTTGGAGTTTTGAAGAGGTAAAAAAAAAAAAAAAAATTGTAGAGTTTTGAAGAGGTAAAAAAAAAAAAAAAAGTTGGAGTTTTGAAGAGGTAAAAAAAAAAAAAAGTTGGAGTTTTGAAGAGGTAAAAAAAAAAAAAAAAAAAAATTGTGGAGTTTTGAAGAGGTAAAAAAAAAAAAAAAGTTGGAGTTTTGAAGAGGTAAAAAAAAAAAAAAAAAATTGAGTTTTGAAGAGGTAAAAAAAAAAAAAATGTTGGAGTTTTGAAGAGGTAAAAAAAAAAAAAAAAAAATTGTGGAGTTTTGAAGAGGTTAAAAAAGGAACAAAACATCAATGTTGGAGTTTTGAAGAGGTAAAAAAAAAAAAATGTTGGAGTTTTGAAGAGGTAAAAAAAAAAAAAAAAAAATTGTGGAGTTTTGAAGAGGTAAAAAAAGGAACAAAACATCAATGTTGGAGTTTTGAAGAGGTAAAAAAAAAAAAATGTTGGAGTTTTGAAGAGGTAAAAAAAAAAAAAAAAAAAATTGTGGAGTTTTGAAGAGGTAAAAAAAGGAACAAAAAATCAATGTTGGAGTTTTGAAGAGGTAAAAAAAAAAAAAAAAAAAGTTGGAGTTTTGAAGAGGTAAAAAAAAAAAAAAAAAATTGTAGAGTTTTGAAGAGGTAAAAAAAAAAAAAAAAGTTGGAGTTTTGAAGAGGTAAAAAAAATAAAAAGTTGGAGTTTTGAAGAGGTAAAAAAAAAAAAAAAAAAAATTGTGGAGTTTTGAAGAGGTAAAAAAAAAAAAAAAGTTGGAGTTTTGAAGAGGTAAAAAAAAAAAAAAAAAAAATTGAGTTTTGAAGAGGTAAAAAAAAAAAAAAAGTTGGAGTTTTGAAGAGGTAAAAAAAGGAACAAAAAATCAATGTTGGAGTTTTGAAGAGGTAAAAAAAAAAAAAATGTTGGAGTTTTGAAGAGGTAAAAAAAAAAAAAAAAAAATTGTGGAGTTTTGAAGAGGTAAAAAAAGGAACAAAAAATCAATGTTGGAGTTTTGAAGAGGTAAAAAAAAAAAAAAGTTGGAGTTTTGAAGAGGTAAAAAAAAAAAAAAAAAAAATTGTGGAGTTTTGAAGAGGTAAAAAAAGGAACAAAAAATCAATGTTGGAGTTTTGAAGAGGTAAAAAAAATAAATAAAAAATTGTGGAGTTTTGAAGAGGTAAAAAAAATATAAAAAAATTTGTGGAGTTTTGAAGAGGTAAAAAAAAAAAAAGTTGGAGTTTTGAAGAGGTAAAAAAAAAAAAAAAAAATTGAGTTTTGAAGAGGTAAAAAAAAAAAATAAAAAAATTTGGAGTTTTGAAGATGTAAAAAAAGGAACAAAAAATCAATGTTGGAGTTTTGAAGAGGTAAAAAAAAAAAAAAAAAAAATTGAGTTTTGAAGAGGTAAAAAAAAAAAAAAAAAAAATTGTGGAGTTTTGAAGAGGTAAAAAAAGGAACAAAAAATCAATGTTGGAGTTTTGAAGAGGTAAAAAAAAAAAAAATGTTGGAGTTTTGAAGAGGTAAAAAAAAAAAAAAAAAAAAATTGTAGAGTTTTGAAGAGGTAAAAAAAAATAAAAAGTTGGAGTTTTGAAGAGGTAAAAAAAAAAAAAAAAAATTGTGGAGTTTTGAAGAGGTAAAAAAAGGAACAAAAAATCAATGTTGGAGTTTTGAAGAGGTAAAAAAAAAAAAAAAAAAAAGTTGGAGTTTTGAAGAGGTAAAAAAAGGAACAAAAAATCAATGTTGGAGTTTTGAAGAGGTAAAAAAAAAAAAAAATGTTGGAGTTTTGAAGAGGTAAAAGAAAAAAATAAAAAAAATTGTAGAGTTTTGAAGAGGTAAAAAAAAATTAAAAGTTGGAGTTTTGAAGAGGTAAAAAAAGGAACAAAAAATCAATGTTGGAGTTTTGAAGAGGTAAAAAAAAAAAAATGTTGGAGTTTTGAAGAGGTAAAAAAAAAAAAAAGTTGTAGTTTTGAAGAGGTAAAAAAAAAAAAAAAAAATGAGTTTTGAAGAGGTAAAAAAAAAAAAAAAAGTTGGAGTTTTGAAGAGGTAAAAAAAATAAAAAGTTGGAGTTTTGAAGAGGTAAAAAAAAAAAAAAAAAAATTGTGGAGTTTTGAAGAGGTAAAAAAAAAAAAAAAGTTGGAGTTTTGAAGAGGTAAAAAAAAAAAAAAAAAAATTGAGTTTTGAAGAGGTAAAAAAAAAAAAAAAGTTGGAGTTTTGAAGAGGGAAAAAAAGGAACAAAAAATCAATGTTGGAGTTTTGAAGAGGTAAAAAAAAAAAAAATGTTGGAGTTTTGAAGAGGTAAAAAAAAAAAAAAAAAATTGTGGAGTTTTGAAGAGGTAAAAAAAGGAACAAAAAATCAATGTTGGAGTTTTGAAGAGGTAAAAAAAAAAAAAAGTTGGAGTTTTGAAGAGGTAAAAAAAAAAATAAAAAAAAATTGTGGAGTTTTGAAGAGGTAAAAAAAGGAACAAAAAATCAATGTTGGAGTTTTGAAGAGGTAAAAAAAAAATATAAAAAATTGTGGAGTTTTGAAGAGGTAAAAAAAATATAAAAAAATTTGTGGAGTTTTGAAGAGGTAAAAAAAAAAAAAAGTTGGAGTTTTGAAGAGGTAAAAAAAAAAAAAAAAAAAATTGAGTTTTGAAGAGGTAAAAAAAAAAAAAAAATGGAGTTTTGAAGAGGTAAAAAAAAATAAAAAAAAATTGTGGAGTTTTGAAGAGGTAAAAAAAGGAACAAAAAATCAATGTTGGAGTTTTGAAGAGGTAAAAAAAAAAAAAAAAAAAGTTGGAGTTTTGAAGAGGTAAAAAAAAATAAAAAAAAATTGTAGAGTTTTGAAGAGGTAAAAAAAAAAAAAAAGTTGGAGTTTTGAAGAGGTAAAAAAAAAAAAAAAAAAATTGAGTTTTGAAGAGGTAAAAAAAAAAAAAAAGTTGGAGTTTTGAAGAGGGAAAAAAAGGAACAAAAAATCAATGTTGGAGTTTTGAAGAGGTAAAAAAAAAAAAAATGTTGGAGTTTTGAAGAGGTAAAAAAAAAAAAAAAAATTGTGGAGTTTTGAAGAGGTAAAAAAAGGAACAAAAAATCAATGTTGGAGTTTTGAAGAGGTAAAAAAAAAAAAAAGTTGGAGTTTTGAAGAGGTAAAAAAAAAAATAAAAAAAAATTGTGGAGTTTTGAAGAGGTAAAAAAAGGAACAAAAAATAAAAAGTTGGAGTTTTGAAGAGGTAAAAAAAAAATATAAAAAATTGTGGAGTTTTGAAGAGGTAAAAAAAAAAAAAAAGTTGGAGTTTTGAAGAGGTAAAAAAAAAAAAAAAAAAATTGAGTTTTGAAGAGGTAAAAAAAAAAAAAAAGTTGGAGTTTTGAAGAGGGAAAAAAAGGAACAAAAAATCAATGTTGGAGTTTTGAAGAGGTAAAAAAAAAAAAAATGTTGGAGTTTTGAAGAGGTAAAAAAAAAAAAAAAAAATTGTGGAGTTTTGAAGAGGTAAAAAAAGGAACAAAAAATCAATGTTGGAGTTTTGAAGAGGTAAAAAAAAAAAAAAGTTGGAGTTTTGAAGAGGTAAAAAAAAAAATAAAAAAAAATTGTGGAGTTTTGAAGAGGTAAAAAAAGGAACAAAAAATCAATGTTGGAGTTTTGAAGAGGTAAAAAAAAAATATAAAAAATTGTGGAGTTTTGAAGAGGTAAAAAAAATATAAAAAAATTTGTGGAGTTTTGAAGAGGTAAAAAAAAAAAAAAGTTGGAGTTTTGAAGAGGTAAAAAAAAAAAAAAAAAAATTGAGTTTTGAAGAGGTAAAAAAAAAAAAAAAATGGAGTTTTGAAGAGGTAAAAAAAAATAAAAAAAAATTGTGGAGTTTTGAAGAGGTAAAAAAAGGAACAAAAAATCAATGTTGGAGTTTTGAAGAGGTAAAAAAAAAAAAAAAAAAAGTTGGAGTTTTGAAGAGGTAAAAAAAAATAAAAAAAAATTGTAGAGTTTTGAAGAGGTAAAAAAAAAAAAAAAAAGTTGGAGTTTTGAAGAGGTAAAAAAAATAAAAAGTTGGAGTTTTGAAGAGGTAAAAAAAAAAAAAAAAAAAAATTGTGGAGTTTTGAAGAGGTAAAAAAAAAAAAAAAGTTGGAGTTTTGAAGAGGTAAAAAAAAAAAAAAAAAAAATTGAGTTTTGAAGAGGTAAAAAAAAAAAAAAAGTTGGAGTTTTGAAGAGGTAAAAAAAGGAACAAAAAATCAATGTTGGAGTTTTGAAGAGGTAAAAAAAAAAAAAAAAAAAATTGTGGAGTTTTGAAGAGGTAAAAAAAATATAAAAAAATTTGTGGAGTTTTGAAGAGGTAAAAAAAAAAAAAAGTTGGAGTTTTGAAGAGGTAAAAAAAAAAAAAAAAAATTGAGTTTTGAAGAGGTAAAAAAAAAAAAAAGTTGGAGTTTTGAAGAGGTAAAAAAAAAAAAAAAAAAAGTTGGAGTTTTGAAGAGGTAAAAAAAAAAAAAAAAAATTGTAGAGTTTTGAAGAGGTAAAAAAAAAAAAAAAGTTGGAGTTTTGAAGAGGTAAAAAAAAAAAAAAGTTGGAGTTTTGAAGAGGTAAAAAAAAAAAAAAAAAAATTGTGGAGTTTTGAAGAGGTAAAAAAAAAAAAAAAGTTGGAGTTTTGAAGAGGTAAAAAAAAAAAAAAAAAAATTGAGTTTTGAAGAGGTAAAAAAAAAAAAAAGTTGGAGTTTTGAAGAGGTAAAAAAAGGAACAAAAAATCAATGTTGGAGTTTTGAAGAGGTAAAAAAAAAAAAAATGTTGGAGTTTTGAAGAGGTAAAAAAAAAAAAAAAAAAATTGTGGAGTTTTGAAGAGGTAAAAAAAGGAACAAAAAATCAATGTTGGAGTTTTGAAGAGGTAAAAAAAAAAAAAAGTTGGAGTTTTGAAGAGGTAAAAAAAATAAATTAAAAAAATTGTGGAGTTTTGAAGAGGTAAAAAAAGGAACAAAAAATCAATGTTGGAGTTTTGAAGAGGTAAAAAAAATAAATAAAAAATTGTGGAGTTTTGAAGAGGTAAAAAAAATATAAAAGAATTTGTGGAGTTTTGAAGAGGTAAAAAAAAAAAAAAGTTGGAGTTTTGAAGAGGTAAAAAAAAAAAAAAAAAAATTTAGGAGTTTTGAAGAGGTAAAAAAAAAAAAAATTTGGAGTTTTGAAGAGGTAAAAAAAAAAAAAATGTTGGAGTTTTGAAGAGGTAAAAAAAAAAAATAAAAAAAATTGTGGAGTTTTGAAGAGGTAAAAAAAGGAACAAAAAATCAATGTTGGAGTTTTGAAGAGGTAAAAAAAAAAAAAAAAAAAGTTGGAGTTTTGAAGAGGTAAAAAAAAAAAAAAAAGTTGGAGTTTTGAAGAGGTAAAAAAAAAAAAAAATTGAATTTTGAAGAGGTAAAAAAAGGAACAAAAAATCAATGTTGGAGTTTTGAAGAGGTAAAAAAAAAAAAAGTTGGAGTTTTGAAGAGGTAAAAAAAAAAATAAAAAAAATTGTGGAGTTTTGAAGAGGTAGAAAAAGGAACAAAAAATCAATGTTGGAGTTTTGAAGAGGTAAAAAAAAAAATGTTGGAGTTTTGAAGAGGTAAAAAAAAAAAATAAAAAAAATTGTGGAGTTTTGAAGAGGTAAAAAAAGGAACAAAAAATCAATGTTGGAGTTTTGAAGAGGTAAAAAAAAAAAAAAAAAAAGTTGGAGTTTTGAAGAGGTAAAAAAAAAAAAAAAAAATTGTAGAGTTTTGAAGAGGTAAAAAAAAAAAAAAAAGTTGGAGTTTTGAAGAGGTAAAAAAAAAAAAAAAAAAAAATTGTGGAGTTTTGAAGAGGTAAAAAAAAAAAAAAAAGTTGGAGTTTTGAAGAGGTAAAAAAAAAAAAAAAAAAAATTGAGTTTTGAAGAGGTAAAAAAAAAAAAAAAGTTGGAGTTTTGAAGAGGTAAAAAAAGGAACAAAAAATCAATGTTGGAGTTTTGAAGAGGTAAAAAAAAAAAAAATGTTGGAGTTTTGAAGAGGTAAAAAAAAAAAAAAAAAAATTGTGGAGTTTTGAAGAGGTAAAAAAAGGAACAAAAAATCAATGTTGGAGTTTTGAAGAGGTAAAAAAAAAAAAAGTTGGAGTTTTGAAGAGGTAAAAAATATATAAAAAAATTTGTGGAGTTTTGAAGAGGTAAAAAAAAAAAAAGTTGGAGTTTTGAAGAGGTAAAAAAAAAAAAAAAAAATTGAGTTTTGAAGAGGTAAAAAAAAAAAAAAAAAAATTTGGAGTTTTGAAGATGTAAAAAAAGGAACAAAAAATCAATGTTGGAGTTTTGAAGAGGTAAAAAAAAAAAAAAGTTGGAGTTTTGAAGAGGTAAAAAAAAAAAAAAAAAATTTGGAGTTTTGGAGAGGTAAAAAAAGGAACAAAAAATCAATGTTGGAGTTTTGAAGAGGTAAAAAAAATAAATAAAAAATTGTGGAGTTTTGAAGAGGTAAAAAAAATAAAAAAAAATTTGTGGTGTTTTGAAGAGGCAAAAAAAAAAAAAAGTTGGAGTTTTGAAGAGGTAAAAAAAAAAAAAAAAAAATTTAGGAGTTTTGAAGAGGTAAAAAAAAAAAAATTTGGAGTTTTGAAGAGGTAAAAAAAAAAAAAATGTTGGAGTTTTGAAGAGGTAAAAAAAAAAAATAAAAAAAATTGTGGAGTTTTGAAGAGGTAAAAAAAGGAACAAAAAATCAATGTTGGAGTTTTGAAGAGGTAAAAAAAAAAAAAAAAAAAGTTGGAGTTTTTGAAGAGGTAAAAAAAAAATAAAAAAAAAATTGTAGAGTTTTGAAGAGGTAAAAAAAAAAAAAAAAGTTGGAGTTTTGAAGAGGTAAAAAAAAAAAAAAAAATTGAGTTTTGAAGAGGTAAAAAAAGGAACAAAAAATCAATGTTGGAGTTTTGAAGAGGTAAAAAAAAAAAAGTTGGAGTTTTGAAGAGGTAAAAAAAAAAAAAATGTTGGAGTTTTGAAGAGGTAAAAAAAAAAAAAAAAAAATTGTGGAGTTTTGAAGAGGTAAAAAAAGGAACAAAAAATCAATGTTGGAGTTTTGAAGAGGTAAAAAAAAAAAAAGTTGGAGTTTTGAAGAGGTAAAAAAAATATAAAAAAATTTGTGGAGTTTTGAAGAGGTAAAAAAAAAAAAAGTTGGAGTTTTGAAGAGGTAAAAAAAAAAAAAAAAAATTGAGTTTTGAAGAGGTAAAAAAAAAAAAAAAAAATTTGGAGTTTTGAAGATGTAAAAAAAGGAACAAAAAATCAATGTTGGAGTTTTGAAGAGGTAAAAAAAAAAAAAAGTTGGAGTTTTGAAGAGGTAAAAAAAGGAACAAAAAATCAATGTTGGAGTTTTGAAGAGGTAAAAAAAATAAATAAAAAATTGTGGAGTTTTGAAGAGGTAAAAAAAATATAAAAAAATTTGTGGAGTTTTGAAGAGGTAAAAAAAAAAAAAGTTGGAGTTTTGAAGAGGTAAAAAAAAAAAAAAAAAATTGAGTTTTGAAGAGGTAAAAAAAAGGAACAAAAAATCAATGTTGGAGTTTTGAAGAGGTAAAAAAAAAAAAAAGTTGGAGTTTTGAAGAGGTAAAAAAAATAAATTAAAAAAATTGTGGAGTTTTGAAGAGGTAAAAAAAGGAACAAAAAATCAATGTTGGAGTTTTGAAGAGGTAAAAAAAATAAATAAAAAATTGTGGAGTTTTGAAGAGGTAAAAAAAATATAAAAAAATTTGTGGAGTTTTGAAGAGGTAAAAAAAAAAAAAGTTGGAGTTTTGAAGAGGTAAAAAAAAAAAAAAAAAATTGAGTTTTGAAGAGGTAAAAAAAGGAACAAAAAATCAATGTTGGAGTTTTGAAGAGGTAAAAAAAAAAAAAATGTTGGAGTTTTGAAGAGGTAAAAAAAAAAAAAGTTGGAGTTTTGAAGAGGTAAAAAAAAAAAAAAAAAAAAATTGTAGAGTTTTGAAGAGGTAAAAAAAAAAAAAAAAGTTGGAGTTTTGAAGAGGTAAAAAAAAAAAAAAAAAAAAATTGTAGAGTTTTGAAGAGGTAAAAAAAAAAAAAAAAGTTGGAGTTTTGAAGAGGTAAAAAAAAAAAAAAAATTGAGTTTTGAAGAGGTAAAAAAAGGAACAAAAAATCAATGTTGGAGTTTTGAATAGGTAAAAAAAAAAAAATTGGAGTTTTGAAGAGGTAAAAAAAAAAAAAAAAAAAAATTGTGGAGTTTTGAAGAGGTAGAAAACGGAACAAAAAATCAATGTTGGAGTTTTGAAGAGGTAAAAAAAAAAAAAATGTTGGAGTTTTGAAGAGGTAAAAAAAAAAAAAAGTTGGAGTTTTGAAGAGGTAAAAAAAAAAAAAAAAAAAAATTGTAGAGTTTTGAAGAGGTAAAAAAAAAAAAAAAAGTTGGAGTTTTGAAGAGGTAAAAAAAAAAAAAAAAAAAAATTGTAGAGTTTTGAAGAGGTAAAAAAAAAAAAAAAAGTTGGAGTTTTGAAGAGGTAAAAAAAAAAAAAAAAATTGAGTTTTGAAGAGGTAAAAAAAGGAACAAAAAATCAATGTTGGAGTTTTGAAGAGGTAAAAAAAAAAAAGTTGGAGTTTTGAAGAGGTAAAAAAAAAAAAAAAAAAAATTGTGGAGTTTTGAAGAGGTAGAAAACGGAACAAAAAATCAATGTTGGAGTTTTGAAGAGGTAAAAAAAAAAAAAAAAAAAATTGTGGAGTTTTGAAGAGGTAAAAAAAGGAACAAAAAATCAATGTTGGAGTTTTGAAGAGGTAAAAAAAAAAAAAAAAAAAGTTGGAGTTTTGAAGAGGTAAAAAAAAAAAAAAAAAATTGAGTTTTGAAGAGGTAAAAAAAAAAAAAAAGTTGGAGTTTTGAAGAGGTAAAAAAAGGAACAAAAAATCAATGTTGGAGTTTTGGAGAGGTAAAAAAAAAAAAAATGTTGGAGTTTTGAAGAGGTAAAAAAAAAAAAAAAAAAATTGTGGAGTTTTGAAGAGGTAAAAAAAGGAACAAAAAATCAATGTTGGAGTTTTGAAGAGGTAAAAAAAAAAAAAAGTTGGAGTTTTGAAGAGGTAAAAAAAAAAAATAAAAAAAATTGTGGAGTTTTGAAGAGGTAAAAAAAGGAACAAAAAATCAATGTTGGAGTTTTGAAGAGGTAAAAAAAATAAATAAAAAATTGTGGAGTTTTGAAGAGGTAAAAAAAATATAAAAAAATTTGTGGAGTTTTGAAGAGGTAAAAAAAAAAAAAGTTGGAGTTTTGAAGAGGTAAAAAAAAAAAAAAAAATTGAGTTTTGAAGAGGTAAAAAAAAAAAAAAAAAATTTGGAGTTTTGAAGATGTAAAAAAAGGAACAAAAAATCAATGTTGGAGTTTTGAAGAGGTAAAAAAAAAAAAAAGTTGGAGTTTTGAAGAGGTAAAAAAAAAAAAAAAAAAAATTGTAGAGTTTTGAAGAGGTAAAAAAAAAAAAAAAAAGTTGGAGTTTTGAAGAGGTAAAAAAAAAAAAAAAAAATTTGGAGTTTTGGAGAGGTAAAAAAAGGAACAAAAAATCAATGTTGGAGTTTTGAAGAGGTAAAAAAAATAAATAAAAAATTGTGGAGTTTTGAAGAGGTAAAAAAAATATAAAAAAATTTGTGGAGTTTTGAAGAGGCAAAAAAAAAAAAAAGTTGGAGTTTTGAAGAGGTAAAAAAAAAAAAAAAAAAATTTAGGAGTTTTGAAGAGGTAAAAAAAAAAAAAATTTGGAGTTTTGAAGAGGTAAAAAAAAAAAAAATGTTGGAGTTTTGAAGAGGTAAAAAAAATAAATAAAAAAAATTGTGGAGTTTTGAAGAGGTAAAAAAAGGAACAAAAAATCAATGTTGGAGTTTTGAAGAGGTAAAAAAAAAAAGTTGGAGTTTTGAAGAGGTAAAAATAAAAAATAAAAAAAATTGTGGAGTTTTGAAGAGGTAGAAAAAGGAACAAAAAATCAATGTTGGAGTTTTGAAGAGGTAAAAAAAAAAAAAATGTTGGAGTTTTGAAGAGGTAAAAAAAAAAAAAAAAAAAAATTGTGGAGTTTTGAAGAGGTAAAAAAAGGAACAAAAAATCAATGTTGGAGTTTTGAAGAGGTAAAAAAAAAAAAAAAAAAAGTTGGAGTTTTGAAGAGGTAAAAAAAAAAAAAGTTGGAGTTTTGAAGAGGTAAAAAAAAAAAAAAAAAATTGTAGAGTTTTGAAGAGGTAAAAAAAAAAAAAAAAGTTGGAGTTTTGAAGAGGTAAAAAAAAAAAAAAAATTTGGAGTTTTGAAGAGGTAAATAAAAAAAAAAAAAAATTGTAGAGTTTTGAAGAGGTAAAAAAAAAAAAAGTTGGAGTTTTGAAGAGGTAAAAAAAAAAAAAAAAAAAAAATTGTAGAGTTTTGAAGAGGTAAAAAAAAAAAAAAAGTTGGAGTTTTGAAGAGGTAAAAAAAAAAAAAAAAATTGAGTTTTGAAGAGGTAAAAAAAGGAACAAAAAATCAATGTTGGAGTTTTGAAGAGGTAAAAAAAAAAAAGTTGGAGTTTTGAAGAGGTAAAAAAAAAAAAAAAAAAAAATTGTGGAGTTTTGAAGAGGTAAAAAAAGGAACAAAAAATCAATGTTGGAGTTTTGAAGAGGTAAAAAAAAAAAAAAGTTGGAGTTTTGAAGAGGTAAAAAAAAAAAAAAAAAAAATTTGGAGTTTTGAAGATGTAAAAAAAGGAACAAAAAATCAATGTTGGAGTTTTGAAGAGGTAAAAAAAAAAAAAAGTTGGAGTTTTGAAGAGGTAAAAAAAAAAAAAAAAAAATTGTAGAGTTTTGAAGAGGTACAAAAAAAAAAAAAAGTTGGAGTTTTGAAGAGGTAAAAAAAAAAAAAAAAAATTTGGAGTTTTGGAGAGGTAAAAAAAGGAACAAAAAATCAATGTTGGAGTTTTGAAGAGGTAAAAAAAATAAATAAATTGTGGAGTTTTGAAGAGGTAAAAAAAATATAAAAAAATTTGTGGAGTTTTGAAGAGGCAAAAAAAAAAAAAAGTTGGAGTTTTGAAGAGGTAAAAAAAAAAAAAAAAAAATTTAGGAGTTTTGAAGAGGTAAAAAAAAAAAAAATTTGGAGTTTTGAAGAGGTAAAAAAAAAAAAAATGTTGGAGTTTTGAAGAGGTAAAAAAAATAAATAAAAAAAATTGTGGAGTTTTGAAGAGGTAAAAAAAGGAACAAAAAATCAATGTTGGAGTTTTGAAGAGGTAAAAAAAAAAAAGTTGGAGTTTTGAAGAGGTAAAAATAAAAAATAAAAAAAATTGTGGAGTTTTGAAGAGGTAGAAAAAGGAACAAAAAATCAATGTTGGAGTTTTGAAGAGGTAAAAAAAAAAAAAATGTTGGAGTTTTGAAGAGGTAAAAAAAAAAAAAAAAAAAAATTGTGGAGTTTTGAAGAGGTAAAAAAAGGAACAAAAAATCAATGTTGGAGTTTTGAAGAGGTAAAAAAAAAAAAAAAAAGTTGGAGTTTTGAAGAGGTAAAAAAAAAAAAAAAAGTTGGAGTTTTGAAGAGGTAAAAAAAAAAAAAAAATTGGAGTTTTGAAGAGGTAAAAAAAAAAAAAAAAAATTGTAGAGTTTTGAAGAGGTAAAAAAAAAAAAAAAGTTGGAGTTTTGAAGAGGTAAAAAAAAAAAAAAAAAAATTTGGAGTTTTGAAGATGTAAAAAAAGGAACAAAAAATCAATGTTGGAGTTTTGAAGAGGTAAAAAAAAAAAAAAGTTGGAGTTTTGAAGAGGTAAAAAAAAAAAAAAAAAAAATTGTAGTTTTGAAGAGGTAAAAAAAAATAAAAAAAGTTGGAGTTTTGAAGAGGTAAAAAAAAAAAAAATTGAGTTTTGAAGAGGTAAAAAAAAAAAAATGTTGGAGTTTTGAAGAGGTAAAAAAAAAAAATAAAAAAAATTGTGGAGTTTTGAAGAGGTAAAAAAAGGAACAAAAAATCAATGTTGGAGTTTTGAAGAGGTAAAAAAAAAAAAAAAATTTGGAGTTTTGAAGAGGTAAAAAAAAAAAAAAAATTGTAGAGTTTTGAAGAGGTAAAAAAAAAAAAAAGTTGGAGTTTTGAAGAGGTAAAAAAAAAAAAAAAAAAATTTGGAGTTTTGAAGATGTAAAAAAAGGAACAAAAAATCAATGTTGGAGTTTTGAAGAGGTAAAAAAAAAAAAAAGTTGGAGTTTTGAAGAGGTAAAAAAAAAAAAAAAAAAAATTGTAGTTTTGAAGAGGTAAAAAAAAAAAAAAAAAGTTGGAGTTTTGAAGAGGTAAAAAAAAAAAAAATTGGAGTTTTGAAGAGGTAAAAAAAAAAAAATGTTGGAGTTTTGAAGAGGTAAAAAAAAAAAATAAAAAAAATTGTTGAGTTTTGAAGAGGTAAAAAAAGGAACAAAAAATCAATGTTGGAGTTTTGAAGAGGTAAAAAAAAAAAAAAAAAAAGTTGGAGTTTTGAAGAGGTAAAAAAAAAAAAAAGTTGGAGTTTTGAAGAGGTAAAAAAAAAAAAAAAAAAAATTGTAGAGTTTTGAAGAGGTAAAAAAAAAAAAAAAGTTGGAGTTTTGAAGAGGTAAAAAAAAATAAAAAAAATTGAGTTTTGAAGAGGTAAAAAAAGGAACAAAAAATCAATGTTGGAGTTTTGAAGAGGTAAAAAAAAAAAAGTTGGAGTTTTGAAGAGGTAAAAAAAAAAAATAAAAAAAATTGTGGAGTTTTGAAGAGGTAGAAAAAGGAACAAAAAATCAATGTTGGAGTTTTGAAGAGGTAAAAAAAAAAAAAATGTTGGAGTTTTGAAGAGGTAAAAAAAAAAAAAAAAAAAAAATTGTGGAGTTTTGAAGAGGTAAAAAAAGGAACAAAAAATCAATGTTGGAGTTTTGAAGAGGTAAAAAAAAAAAAAATGTTGGAGTTTTGAAGAGGTAAAAAAAAAAAAAAAAAAATTGTGGAGTTTTGAAGAGGTAAAAAAAGGAACAAAAAATCAATGTTGGAGTTTTGAAGAGGTAAAAAAAAAAAAAATGTTGGAGTTTTGAAGAGGTAAAAAAAAAAAAAATTTGGAGTTTTGAAGAGGTAAAAAAAAAAAAAATGTTGGAGTTTTGAAGAGGTAAAAAAAATAAATAAAAAAAATTGTGGAGTTTTGAAGAGGTAAAAAAAGGAACAAAAAATCAATGTTGGAGTTTTGAAGAGGTAAAAAAAAAAAAGTTGGAGTTTTGAAGAGGTAAAAATAAAAAATAAAAAAAATTGTGGAGTTTTGAAGAGGTAGAAAAAGGAACAAAAAATCAATGTTGGAGTTTTGAAGAGGTAAAAAAAAAAAAAAAAAAAATTGTGGAGTTTTGAAGAGGTAAAAAAAGGAACAAAAAATCAATGTTGGAGTTTTGAAGAGGTAAAAAAAAAAAAAAAAAAAGTTGGAGTTTTGAAGAGGTAAAAAAAAAAAAGTTGGAGTTTTGAAGAGGTAAAAAAAAAAAAAAAAAAAATTGTAGAGTTTTGAAGAGGTAAAAAAAAAAAAAAAAGTTGGAGTTTTGAAGAGGTAAAAAAAAAAAAAAAATTTGGAGTTTTGAAGAGGTAAAAAAAAAAAAAAAAAATTGTAGAGTTTTGAAGAGGTAAAAAAAAAAAAAAAGTTGGAGTTTTGAAGAGGTAAAAAAAAAAAAAAAAAAATTTGGAGTTTTGAAGATGTAAAAAAAGGAACAAAAAATCAATGTTGGAGTTTTGAAGAGGTAAAAAAAAAAAAAAGTTGGAGTTTTGAAGAGGTAAAAAAAAAAAAAAAAAAAATTGTAGTTTTGAAGAGGTAAAAAAAAAAAAAAAAAGTTGGAGTTTTGAAGAGGTAAAAAAAAAAAAAATTTGGAGTTTTGAAGAGGTAAAAAAAAAAAAATGTTGGAGTTTTGAAGAGGTAAAAAAAAAAAATAAAAAAAATTGTGGAGTTTTGAAGAGGTAAAAAAAGGAACAAAAAATCAATGTTGGAGTTTTGAAGAGGTAAAAAAAAAAAAAAAATTTGGAGTTTTGAAGAGGTAAAAAAAAAAAAAAAAAATTGTAGAGTTTTGAAGAGGTAAAAAAAAAAAAAAAGTTGGAGTTTTGAAGAGGTAAAAAAAAAAAAAAAAAATTTGGAGTTTTGAAGATGTAAAAAAAGGAACAAAAAATCAATGTTGGAGTTTTGAAGAGGTAAAAAAAAAAAAAAGTTGGAGTTTTGAAGAGGTAAAAAAAAAAAAAAAAAAATTGTAGTTTTGAAGAGGTAAAAAAAAAAAAAAAAAGTTGGAGTTTTGAAGAGGTAAAAAAAAAAAAAATTTGGAGTTTTGAAGAGGTAAAAAAAAAAAAATGTTGGAGTTTTGAAGAGGTAAAAAAAAAAAAAAAAAAAATTGTGGAGTTTTGAAGAGGTAAAAAAAGGAACAAAAAATCAATGTTGGAGTTTTGAAGAGGTAAAAAAAAAAAAAAAAAAAGTTGGAGTTTTGAAGAGGTAAAAAAAAAAAAAAGTTGGAGTTTTGAAGAGGTAAAAAAAAAAAAAAAAAAAAATTGTAGAGTTTTGAAGAGGTAAAAAAAAAAAAAAAAGTTGGAGTTTTGAAGAGGTAAAAAAAAATAAAAAAAATAGAGTTTTGAAGAGGTAAAAAAAGGAACAAAAAATCAATGTTGGAGTTTTGAAGAGGTAAAAAAAAAAAAGTTGGAGTTTTGAAGAGGTAAAAAAAAAAAATAAAAAAAATTGTGGAGTTTTGAAGAGGTAGAAAAAGGAACAAAAAATCAATGTTGGAGTTTTGAAGAGGTAAAAAAAAAAAAAATGTTGGAGTTTTGAAGAGGTAAAAAAAAAAAAAAAAAAAAATTGTGGAGTTTTGAAGAGGTAAAAAAAGGAACAAAAAATCAATGTTGGAGTTTTGAAGAGGTAAAAAAAAAAAAAATGTTGGAGTTTTGAAGAGGTAAAAAAAAAAAAAAAAAAATTGTGGAGTTTTGAAGAGGTAAAAAAAGGAACAAAAAATCAATGTTGGAGTTTTGAAGAGGTAAAAAAAAAAAAAAGTTGGAGTTTTGAAGAGGTAAAAAAAAAAATAAAAAAAATTTGGAGTTTTGAAGATGTAAAAAAAGGAACAAAAAATCAATGTTGGAGTTTTGAAGAGGTAAAAAAAAAAAAAAGTTGGAGTTTTGAAGAGGTAAAAAAAAAAAAAAAAAAAATTGTAGTTTTGAAGAGGTAAAAAAAAAAAAAAAAAGTTGGAGTTTTGAAGAGGTAAAAAAAAAAAAAATTTGGAGTTTTGAAGAGGTAAAAAAAAAAAAATGTTGGAGTTTTGAAGAGGTAAAAAAAAAAAATAAAAAAAATTGTGGAGTTTTGAAGAGGTAAAAAAAGGAACAAAAAATCAATGTTGGAGTTTTGAAGAGGTAAAAAAAAAAAAAAAAAAAGTTGGAGTTTTGAAGAGGTAAAAAAAAAAAAAAGTTGGAGTTTTGAAGAGGTAAAAAAAAAAAAAAAAAAAAATTGTAGAGTTTTGAAGAGGTAAAAAAAAAAAAAAAAGTTGGAGTTTTGAAGAGGTAAAAAAAAATAAAAAAAATTGAGTTTTGAAGAGGTAAAAAAAGGAACAAAAAATCAATGTTGGAGTTTTGAAGAGGTAAAAAAAAAAAAGTTGGAGTTTTGAAGAGGTAAAAAAAAAAAAAATGTTGGAGTTTTGAAGAGGTAAAAAAAAAAAATAAAAAAAATTGTGGAGTTTTGAAGAGGTAAAAAAAGGAACAAAAAATCAATGTTGGAGTTTTGAAGAGGTAAAAAAAAAAAAAAAAAAAGTTGGAGTTTTGAAGAGGTAAAAAAAAAAAAAAGTTGGAGTTTTGAAGAGGTAAAAAAAAAAAAAAAAAAAATTGTAGAGTTTTGAAGAGGTAAAAAAAAAAAAAAAAGTTGGAGTTTTGAAGAGGTAAAAAAAAAAAAAAAAAAAAATTGTAGAGTTTTGAAGAGGTAAAAAAAAAAAAAAAAGTTGGAGTTTTGAAGAGGTAAAAAAAAAAAAAAAAATTGAGTTTTGAAGAGGTAAAAAAAGGAACAAAAAATCAATGTTGGAGTTTTGAAGAGGTAAAAAAAAAAAAGTTGGAGTTTTGAAGAGGTAAAAAAAAAAAAAAAAAAAAATTGTGGAGTTTTGAAGAGGTAGAAAACGGAACAAAAAATCAATGTTGGAGTTTTGAAGAGGTAAAAAAAAAAAAAATGTTGGAGTTTTGAAGAGGTAAAAAAAAAAAAAAAAAAAAATTGTGGAGTTTTGAAGAGGTAAAAAAAGGAACAAAAAATCAATGTTGGAGTTTTGAAGAGGTAAAAAAAAAAGAAAAAAAAAGTTGGAGTTTTGAAGAGGTAAAAAAAAAAAAAAAAAATTGTAGAGTTTTGAAGAGGTAAAAAAAAAAAAAAAAGTTGGAGTTTTGAAGAGGTAAAAAAAATAAAAAGTTGGAGTTTTGAAGAGGTAAAAAAAAAAAAAAAAAAAAATTGTGGAGTTTTGAAGAGGTAAAAAAAAAAAAAAAGTTGGAGTTTTGAAGAGGTAAAAAAAAATAAAAAAAGTTGGAGTTTTGAAGAGGTAAAAAAAAAAAAATTTGGAGTTTTGAAGAGGTAAAAAAAAAAAAATGTTGGAGTTTTGAAGAGGTAAAAAAAAAAAATAAAAAAAATTGTGGAGTTTTGAAGAGGTAAAAAAAGGAACAAAAAATCAATGTTGGAGTTTTGAAGAGGTAAAAAAAAAAAAAAAATTTGGAGTTTTGAAGAGGTAAAAAAAAAAAAAAAAAATTGTAGAGTTTTGAAGAGGTAAAAAAAAAAAAAGTTGGAGTTTTGAAGAGGTAAAAAAAAAAAAAAAAAAATTTGGAGTTTTGAAGATGTAAAAAAAGGAACAAAAAATCAATGTTGGAGTTTTGAAGAGGTAAAAAAAAAAAAAAGTTGGAGTTTTGAAGAGGTAAAAAAAAAAAAAAAAAAAATTGTAGTTTTGAAGAGGTAAAAAAAAAAAAAAAAAGTTGGAGTTTTGAAGAGGTAAAAAAAAAAAAAAAGTTGGAGTTTTGAAGAGGTAAAAAAAAATAAAAAAAGTTGGAGTTTTGAAGAGGTAAAAAAAAAAAAAATTTGGAGTTTTGAAGAGGTAAAAAAAAAAAAATGTTGGAGTTTTGAAGAGGTAAAAAAAAAAAATAAAAAAAATTGTGGAGTTTTGAAGAGGTAAAAAAAGGAACAAAAAATCAATGTTGGAGTTTTGAAGAGGTAAAAAAAAAAAAAAAATTTGGAGTTTTGAAGAGGTAAAAAAAAAAAAAAAAAATTGTAGAGTTTTGAAGAGGTAAAAAAAAAAAAAAGTTGGAGTTTTGAAGAGGTAAAAAAAAAAAAAAAAAATTTGGAGTTTTGAAGATGTAAAAAAAGGAACAAAAAATCAATGTTGGAGTTTTGAAGAGGTAAAAAAAAAAAAAAGTTGGAGTTTTGAAGAGGTAAAAAAAAAAAAAAAAAAAATTGTAGTTTTGAAGAGGTAAAAAAAAAAAAAAAAAGTTGGAGTTTTGAAGAGGTAAAAAAAAAAAAAAATTGGAGTTTTGAAGAGGTAAAAAAAAAAAAATGTTGGAGTTTTGAAGAGGTAAAAAAAAAAAATAAAAAAAATTGTGGAGTTTTGAAGAGGTAAAAAAAGGAACAAAAAATCAATGTTGGAGTTTTGAAGAGGTAAAAAAAAAAAAAAAAAAAAGTTGGAGTTTTGAAGAGGTAAAAAAAAAAAAAGTTGGAGTTTTGAAGAGGTAAAAAAAAAAAAAAAAAAAAATTGTGGAGTTTTGAAGAGGTAGAAAACGGAACAAAAAATCAATGTTGGAGTTTTGAAGAGGTAAAAAAAAAAAAAATGTTGGAGTTTTGAAGAGGTAAAAAAAAAAAAAAAAAAAAATTGTGGAGTTTTGAAGAGGTAAAAAAAGGAACAAAAAATCAATGTTGGAGTTTTGAAGAGGTAAAAAAAAAAAAAAAAAAGTTGGAGTTTTGAAGAGGTAAAAAAAAAAAAAAAAAATTGTAGAGTTTTGAAGAGGTAAAAAAAAAAAAAAAAGTTGGAGTTTTGAAGAGGTAAAAAAAATAAAAAGTTGGAGTTTTGAAGAGGTAAAAAAAAAAAAAAAAAAAAATTGTGGAGTTTTGAAGAGGTAAAAAAAAAAAAAAAGTTGGAGTTTTGAAGAGGTAAAAAAAAAAAAAAAAAAAAGAGTTTTGAAGAGGTAAAAAAAAAAAAAAAGTTGGAGTTTTGAAGAGGTAAAAAAAGGAACAAAAAATCAATGTTGGAGTTTTGAAGAGGTAAAAAAAAAAAAAATGTTGGAGTTTTGAAGAGGTAAAAAAAAAAAAAAAAAATTGTGGAGTTTTGAAGAGGTAAAAAAAGGAACAAAAAATCAATGTTGGAGTTTTGAAGAGGTAAAAAAAAAAAAAAGTTGGAGTTTTGAAGAGGTAAAAAAAAAAAATAAAAAAAATTTGGAGTTTTGAAGATGTAAAAAAAGGAACAAAAAATCAATGTTGGAGTTTTGAAGAGGTAAAAAAAAAAAAAAGTTGGAGTTTTGAAGAGGTAAAAAAAAAAAAAAAAAAAATTTGGAGTTTTGAAGATGTAAAAAAAGGAACAAAAAATCAATGTTGGAGTTTTGAAGAGGTAAAAAAAAAAAAAAGTTGGAGTTTTGAAGAGGTAAAAAAAAAAAAAAAAAAAATTGTAGAGTTTTGAAGAGGTAAAAAAAAAAAAAAAAAGTTGGAGTTTTGAAGAGGTAAAAAAAAAAAAAAAAAATTTGGAGTTTTGGAGAGGTAAAAAAAGGAACAAAAAATCAATGTTGGAGTTTTGAAGAGGTAAAAAAAATAAATAAAAAATTGTGGAGTTTTGAAGAGGTAAAAAAAATATAAAAAAATTTGTGGAGTTTTGAAGAGGCAAAAAAAAAAAAAAGTTGGAGTTTTGAAGAGGTAAAAAAAAAAAAAAAAAAATTTAGGAGTTTTGAAGAGGTAAAAAAAATAAATAAAAAAAATTGTGGAGTTTTGAAGAGGTAAAAAAAGGAACAAAAAATCAATGTTGGAGTTTTGAAGAGGTAAAAAAAAAAAAGTTGGAGTTTTGAAGAGGTAAAAATAAAAAATAAAAAAAATTGTGGAGTTTTGAAGAGGTAGAAAAAGGAACAAAAAATCAATGTTGGAGTTTTGAAGAGGTAAAAAAAAAAAAAATGTTGGAGTTTTGAAGAGGTAAAAAAAAAAAAAAAAAAAAATTGTGGAGTTTTGAAGAGGTAAAAAAAGGAACAAAAAATCAATGTTGGAGTTTTGAAGAGGTAAAAAAAAAAAAAAAAAAAGTTGGAGTTTTGAAGAGGTAAAAAAAAAAAAAGTTGGAGTTTTGAAGAGGTAAAAAAAAAAAAATGTTGGAGTTTTGAAGAGGTAAAAAAAAAAAAAAAAAAAAATTGTGGAGTTTTGAAGAGGTAAAAAAAGGAACAAAAAATCAATGTTGGAGTTTTGAAGAGGTAAAAAAAAAAAAAAAATTTGGAGTTTTGAAGAGGTAAAAAAAAAAAAAAAAAATTGTAGAGTTTTGAAGAGGTAAAAAAAAAAAAAAAGTTGGAGTTTTGAAGAGGTAAAAAAAAAAAAAAAAAAATTTGGAGTTTTGAAGATGTAAAAAAAGGAACAAAAAATCAATGTTGGAGTTTTGAAGAGGTAAAAAAAAAAAAAAGTTGGAGTTTTGAAGAGGTAAAAAAAAAAAAAAAAAAATTGTAGTTTTGAAGAGGTAAAAAAAAAAAAAAAAAGTTGGAGTTTTGAAGAGGTAAAAAAAAAAAAAATTTGGAGTTTTGAAGAGGTAAAAAAAAAAAAAATGTTGGAGTTTTGAAGAGGTAAAAAAAATAAATAAAAAAAATTGTGGAGTTTTGAAGAGGTAAAAAAAGGAACAAAAAATCAATGTTGGAGTTTTGAAGAGGTAAAAAAAAAAAAGTTGGAGTTTTGAAGAGGTAAAAATAAAAAATAAAAAAAATTGTGGAGTTTTGAAGAGGTAGAAAAAGGAACAAAAAATCAATGTTGGAGTTTTGAAGAGGTAAAAAAAAAAAAAATGTTGGAGTTTTGAAGAGGTAAAAAAAAAAAAAAAAAAAAATTGTGGAGTTTTGAAGAGGTAAAAAAAGGAACAAAAAATCAATGTTGGAGTTTTGAAGAGGTAAAAAAAAAAAAAAAAAAAGTTGGAGTGTTGAAGAGGTAAAAAAAAAAAAAGTTGGAGTTTTGAAGAGGTAAAAAAAAAAAAAAAAAAATTGTAGAGTTTTGAAGAGGTAAAAAAAAAAAAAAAAGTTGGAGTTTTGAAGAGGTAAAAAAAAAAAAAAAATTTGGAGTTTTGAAGAGGTAAAAAAAAAAAAAAAAAATTGTAGAGTTTTGAAGAGGTAAAAAAAAAAAAAAGTTGGAGTTTTGAAGAGGTAAAAAAAGGAACAAAAAATCAATGTTGGAGTTTTGAAGAGGTAAAAAAAAAAAAGTTGGAGTTTTGAAGAGGTAAAAATAAAAAATAAAAAAAATTGTGGAGTTTTGAAGAGGTAGAAAAAGGAACAAAAAATCAATGTTGGAGTTTTGAAGAGGTAAAAAAAAAAAAAATGTTGGAGTTTTGAAGAGGTAAAAAAAAAAAAAAAAAAAAATTGTGGAGTTTTGAAGAGGTAAAAAAAGGAACAAAAAATCAATGTTGGAGTTTTGAAGAGGTAAAAAAAAAAAAAAAAAAAGTTGGAGTGTTGAAGAGGTAAAAAAAAAAAAAGTTGGAGTTTTGAAGAGGTAAAAAAAAAAAAAAAAAAATTGTAGAGTTTTGAAGAGGTAAAAAAAAAAAAAAAAGTTGGAGTTTTGAAGAGGTAAAAAAAAAAAAAAAATTTGGAGTTTTGAAGAGGTAAAAAAAAAAAAAAAAAATTGTAGAGTTTTGAAGAGGTAAAAAAAAAAAAAAGTTGGAGTTTTGAAGAGGTAAAAAAAAAAAAAAAAAATTTGGAGTTTTGAAGATGTAAAAAAAGGAACAAAAAATCAATGTTGGAGTTTTGAAGAGGTAAAAAAAAAAAAAAGTTGGAGTTTTGAAGAGGTAAAAAAAAAAAAAAAAAAAATTGTAGTTTTGAAGAGGTAAAAAAAAATAAAAAAAGTTGGAGTTTTGAAGAGGTAAAAAAAAAAAAAATTTGGAGTTTTGAAGAGGTAAAAAAAAAAAAATGTTGGAGTTTTGAAGAGGTAAAAAAAAAAAATAAAAAAAATTGTGGAGTTTTGAAGAGGTAAAAAAAGGAACAAAAAATCAATGTTGGAGTTTTGAAGAGGTAAAAAAAAAAAAAAAATTTGGAGTTTTGAAGAGGTAAAAAAAAAAAAAAAAAATTGTAGAGTTTTGAAGAGGTAAAAAAAAAAAAAAGTTGGAGTTTTGAAGAGGTAAAAAAAAAAAAAAAAAAATTTGGAGTTTTGAAGATGTAAAAAAAGGAACAAAAAATCAATGTTGGAGTTTTGAAGAGGTAAAAAAAAAAAAAAGTTGGAGTTTTGAAGAGGTAAAAAAAAAAAAAAAAAAAATTGTAGTTTTGAAGAGGTAAAAAAAAAAAAAAAAAGTTGGAGTTTTGAAGAGGTAAAAAAAAAAAAAAATTGGAGTTTTGAAGAGGTAAAAAAAAAAAAATGTTGGAGTTTTGAAGAGGTAAAAAAAAAAAATAAAAAAAATTGTGGAGTTTTGAAGAGGTAAAAAAAGGAACAAAAAATCAATGTTGGAGTTTTGAAGAGGTAAAAAAAAAAAAAAAAAAAGTTGGAGTTTTGAAGAGGTAAAAAAAAAAAAAAGTTGGAGTTTTGAAGAGGTAAAAAAAAAAAAAAAAAAAAATTGTAGAGTTTTGAAGAGGTAAAAAAAAAAAAAAAAGTTGGAGTTTTGAAGAGGTAAAAAAAAATAAAAAAAATTGAGTTTTGAAGAGGTAAAAAAAGGAACAAAAAATCAATGTTGGAGTTTTGAAGAGGTAAAAAAAAAAAAGTTGGAGTTTTGAAGAGGTAAAAAAAAAAAAAATGTTGGAGTTTTGAAGAGGTAAAAAAAAAAAATAAAAAAAATTGTGGAGTTTTGAAGAGGTAAAAAAAGGAACAAAAAATCAATGTTGGAGTTTTGAAGAGGTAAAAAAAAAAAAAAAAAAAGTTGGAGTTTTGAAGAGGTAAAAAAAAAAAAAAGTTGGAGTTTTGAAGAGGTAAAAAAAAAAAAAAAAAAAATTGTAGAGTTTTGAAGAGGTAAAAAAAAAAAAAAAAGTTGGAGTTTTGAAGAGGTAAAAAAAAAAAAAAAAAAAAATTGTAGAGTTTTGAAGAGGTAAAAAAAAAAAAAAAAGTTGGAGTTTTGAAGAGGTAAAAAAAAAAAAAAAAATTGAGTTTTGAAGAGGTAAAAAAAGGAACAAAAAATCAATGTTGGAGTTTTGAAGAGGTAAAAAAAAAAAAGTTGGAGTTTTGAAGAGGTAAAAAAAAAAAAAAAAAAAAATTGTGGAGTTTTGAAGAGGTAGAAAACGGAACAAAAAATCAATGTTGGAGTTTTGAAGAGGTAAAAAAAAAAAAAATGTTGGAGTTTTGAAGAGGTAAAAAAAAAAAAAAAAAAAATTGTGGAGTTTTGAAGAGGTAAAAAAAGGAACAAAAAATCAATGTTGGAGTTTTGAAGAGGTAAAAAAAAAAAAAATGTTGGAGTTTTGAAGAGGTAAAAAAAAAAAAAAAAAAATTGTGGAGTTTTGAAGAGGTAAAAAAAGGAACAAAAAATCAATGTTGGAGTTTTGAAGAGGTAAAAAAAAAAAAAAGTTGGAGTTTTGAAGAGGTAAAAAAAAAAAAAAAAAAAATTTGGAGTTTTGAAGATGTAAAAAAAGGAACAAAAAATCAATGTTGGAGTTTTGAAGAGGTAAAAAAAAAAAAAAGTTGGAGTTTTGAAGAGGTAAAAAAAAAAAAAAAAAAAATTTGGAGTTTTGAAGATGTAAAAAAAATAAATAAAAAATTGTGGAGTTTTGAAGAGGTAAAAAAAATATAAAAAAATTTGTGGAGTTTTGAAGAGGCAAAAAAAAAAAAAGTTGGAGTTTTGAAGAGGTAAAAAAAAATAAAAAAAAATTTAGGAGTTTTGAAGAGGTAAAAAAAAAAAAAATTTGGAGTTTTGAAGAGGTAAAAAAAAAAAAAATGTTGGAGTTTTGAAGAGGTAAAAAAAAATAAATAAAAAAAATTGTGGAGTTTTGAAGAGGTAAAAAAAGGAACAAAAAATCAATGTTGGAGTTTTGAAGAGGTAAAAAAAAAAAAATTGGAGTTTTGAAGAGGTAAAAATAAAAAATAAAAAAAATTGTGGAGTTTTGAAGAGGTAGAAAAAGGAACAAAAAATCAATGTTGGAGTTTTGAAGAGGTAAAAAAAAAAAAAATGTTGGAGTTTTGAAGAGGTAAAAAAAAAAAAAAAAAAAAAATTGTGGAGTTTTGAAGAGGTAAAAAAAGGAACAAAAAATCAATGTTGGAGTTTTGAAGAGGTAAAAAAAAAAAAAAAAAAAGTTGGAGTTTTGAAGAGGTAAAAAAAAAAAAAGTTGGAGTTTTGAAGAGGTAAAAAAAAAAAAAAAAAAAATTGTAGAGTTTTGAAGAGGTAAAAAAAAAAAAAAAAGTTGGAGTTTTGAAGAGGTAAAAAAAAAAAAAAAATTTGGAGTTTTGAAGAGGTAAAAAAAAAAAAAAAAAATTGTAGAGTTTTGAAGAGGTAAAAAAAAAAAAAAAGTTGGAGTTTTGAAGAGGTAAAAAAAAAAAAAAAAAAATTTGGAGTTTTGAAGATGTAAAAAAAGGAACAAAAAATCAATGTTGGAGTTTTGAAGAGGTAAAAAAAAAAAAAAGTTGGAGTTTTGAAGAGGTAAAAAAAAAAAAAAAAAAAATTGTAGTTTTGAAGAGGTAAAAAAAAATAAAAAAAGTTGGAGTTTTGAAGAGGTAAAAAAAAAAAAATTTGGAGTTTTGAAGAGGTAAAAAAAAAAAAATGTTGGAGTTTTGAAGAGGTAAAAAAAAAAATAAAAAAAATTGTGGAGTTTTGAAGAGGTAAAAAAAGGAACAAAAAATCAATGTTGGAGTTTTGAAGAGGTAAAAAAAAAAAAAAAATTTGGAGTTTTGAAGAGGTAAAAAAAAAAAAAAAAAATTGTAGAGTTTTGAAGAGGTAAAAAAAAAAAAAAGTTGGAGTTTTGAAGAGGTAAAAAAAAAAAAAAAAAAATTTGGAGTTTTGAAGATGTAAAAAAAGGAACAAAAAATCAATGTTGGAGTTTTGAAGAGGTAAAAAAAAAAAAAAGTTGGAGTTTTGAAGAGGTAAAAAAAAAAAAAAAAAAATTGTAGTTTTGAAGAGGTAAAAAAAAAAAAAAAAAGTTGGAGTTTTGAAGAGGTAAAAAAAAAAAAAATTTGGAGTTTTGAAGAGGTAAAAAAAAAAAAATGTTGGAGTTTTGAAAAGGTAAAAAAAAAAAAAAAAAAAAATTGTGGAGTTTTGAAGAGGTAAAAAAAGGAACAAAAAATCAATGTTGGAGTTTTGAAGAGGTAAAAAAAAAAAAAAAAAAAGTTGGAGTTTTGAAGAGGTAAAAAAAAAAAAAAGTTGGAGTTTTGAAGAGGTAAAAAAAAAAAAAAAAAAAAAATTGTAGAGTTTTGAAGAGGTAAAAAAAAAAAAAAAAGTTGGAGTTTTGAAGAGGTAAAAAAAAATAAAAAAAATTGAGTTTTGAAGAGGTAAAAAAAGGAACAAAAAATCAATGTTGGAGTTTTGAAGAGGTAAAAAAAAAAAAGTTGGAGTTTTGAAGAGGTAAAAAAAAAAAAAATGTTGGAGTTTTGAAGAGGTAAAAAAAAAAAAAAAAAAAAATTGTGGAGTTTTGAAGAGGTAAAAAAAGGAACAAAAAATCAATGTTGGAGTTTTGAAGAGGTAAAAAAAAAAAAAAAAAAAGTTGGAGTTTTGAAGAGGTAAAAAAAAAAAAAAGTTGGAGTTTTGAAGAGGTAAAAAAAAAAAAAAAAAAATTGTAGAGTTTTGAAGAGGTAAAAAAAAAAAAAAAAGTTGGAGTTTTGAAGAGGTAAAAAAAAAAAAAAAAAAAAATTGTAGAGTTTTGAAGAGGTAAAAAAAAAAAAAAAAGTTGGAGTTTTGAAGAGGTAAAAAAAAAAAAAAAAATTGAGTTTTGAAGAGGTAAAAAAAGGAACAAAAAATCAATGTTGGAGTTTTGAAGAGGTAAAAAAAAAAAAGTTGGAGTTTTGAAGAGGTAAAAAAAAAAAAAAAAAAAAATTGTGGAGTTTTGAAGAGGTAGAAAACGGAACAAAAAATCAATGTTGGAGTTTTGAAGAGGTAAAAAAAAAAAAAATGTTGGAGTTTTGAAGAGGTAAAAAAAAAAAAAAAAAAAAAATTGTGGAGTTTTGAAGAGGTAAAAAAAGGAACAAAAAATCAATGTTGGAGTTTTGAAGAGGTAAAAAAAAAAAAAAAAAAAGTTGGAGTTTTGAAGAGGTAAAAAAAAAAAAAAAAAATTGTAGAGTTTTGAAGAGGTAAAAAAAAAAAAAAAAGTTGGAGTTTTGAAGAGGTAAAAAAAATAAAAAGTTGGAGTTTTGAAGAGGTAAAAAAAAAAAAAAAAAATTGTAGAGTTTTGAAGAGGTAAAAAAAAAAAAAAAAGTTGGAGTTTTGAAGAGGTAAAAAAAAAAAAAAAAAAAATTTGGAGTTTTGAAGATGTAAAAAAAGGAACAAAAAAAAAATTTTGGAGTTTTGAAGAGGTAAAAAAAAATAAAAAGTTGGAGTTTTGAAGAGGTAAAAAAAAAAAAAAAAAAAGTTGGAGTTTTGAAGAGGTAAAAAAAAAAAAAAGTTGGAGTTTTGAAGAGGTAAAAAAAATAAATTAAAAAAATTGTGGAGTTTTGAAGAGGTAAAAAAAGGAACAAAAAATCAATGTTGGAGTTTTGAAGAGGTAAAAAAAATAAATAAAAAATTGTGGAGTTTTGAAGAGGTAAAAAAAATATAAAAGAATTTGTGGAGTTTTGAAGAGGTAAAAAAAAAAAAAAGTTGGAGTTTTGAAGAGGTAAAAAAAAAAAATAAAAAATTTAGGAGTTTTGAAGAGGTAAAAAAAAAAAAAATTTGGAGTTTTGAAGAGGTAAAAAAAAAAAAATGTTGGAGTTTTGAAGAGGTAAAAAAAAAAAATAAAAAAAATTGTGGAGTTTTGAAGAGGTAAAAAAAGGAACAAAAAATCAATGTTGGAGTTTTGAAGAGGTAAAAAAAAAAAAAAAAAAAGTTGGAGTTTTGAAGAGGTAAAAAAAAAAAAAAGTTGGAGTTTTGAAGAGGTAAAAAAAAAAAAAAAAAAAAATTGTAGAGTTTTGAAGAGGTAAAAAAAAAAAAAAAAGTTGGAGTTTTGAAGAGGTAAAAAAAAAAAAAATTGAATTTTGAAGAGGTAAAAAAAGGAACAAAAAATCAATGTTGGAGTTTTGAAGAGGTAAAAAAAAAAAAGTTGGAGTTTTGAAGAGGTAAAAAAAAAAAATAAAAAAAAATTGTGGAGTTTTGAAGAGGTAGAAAAAGGAACAAAAAATCAATGTTGGAGTTTTGAAGAGGTAAAAAAAAAAATGTTGGAGTTTTGAAGAGGTAAAAAAAAAAAATAAAAAAAATTGTGGAGTTTTGAAGAGGTAAAAAAAGGAACAAAAAATCAATGTTGGAGTTTTGAAGAGGTAAAAAAAAAAAAAAAAAAAGTTGGAGTTTTGAAGAGGTAAAAAAAAAAAAAAAAAATTGTAGAGTTTTGAAGAGGTAAAAAAAAAAAAAAAGTTGGAGTTTTGAAGAGGTAAAAAAAATAAAAAGTTGGAGTTTTGAAGAGGTAAAAAAAAAAAAAAAAAAAAATTGTGGAGTTTTGAAGAGGTAAAAAAAAAAAAAAAGTTGGAGTTTTGAAGAGGTAAAAAAAAAAAAAAAAAAAATTGAGTTTTGAAGAGGTAAAAAAAAAAAAAAAGTTGGAGTTTTGAAGAGGTAAAAAAAGGAACAAAAAATCAATGTTGGAGTTTTGAAGAGGTAAAAAAAAAAAAAATGTTGGAGTTTTGAAGAGGTAAAAAAAAAAAAAAAAAAATTGTGGAGTTTTGAAGAGGTAAAAAAAGGAACAAAAAATCAATGTTGGAGTTTTGAAGAGGTAAAAAAAAAAAAAGTTGGAGTTTTGAAGAGGTAAAAAAAATATAAAAAAATTTGTGGAGTTTTGAAGAGGTAAAAAAAAAAAAGTTGGAGTTTTGAAGAGGTAAAAAAAAAAAAAAAAAATTGAGTTTTGAAGAGGTAAAAAAAAAAAAAAAAAAATTTGGAGTTTTGAAGATGTAAAAAAAGGAACAAAAAATCAATGTTGGAGTTTTGAAGAGGTAAAAAAAAAAAAAAGTTGGAGTTTTGAAGAGGTAAAAAAAAAAAAAAAAATTTGGAGTTTTGGAGAGGTAAAAAAAGGAACAAAAAATCAATGTTGGAGTTTTGAAGAGGTAAAAAAAATAAATAAAAAATTGTGGAGTTTTGAAGAGGTAAAAAAAAAAAAAAAAATTTGTGGTGTTTTGAAGAGGCAAAAAAAAAAAAAAGTTGGAGTTTTGAAGAGGTAAAAAAAAAAAAAAAAAAATTTAGGAGTTTTGAAGAGGTAAAAAAAAAAAAATTTGGAGTTTTGAAGAGGTAAAAAAAAAAAAAATGTTGGAGTTTTGAAGAGGTAAAAAAAAAAAATAAAAAAAATTGTGGAGTTTTGAAGAGGTAAAAAAAGGAACAAAAAATCAATGTTGGAGTTTTGAAGAGGTAAAAAAAAAAAAAAAAAAGTTGGAGTTTTGAAGAGGTAAAAAAAAAAAAAAGTTGGAGTTTTGAAGAGGTAAAAAAAAAAAAAAAAAATTGTAGAGTTTTGAAGAGGTAAAAAAAAAAAAAAAAGTTGGAGTTTTGAAGAGGTAAAAAAAAAAAAAAAAAAAATTGTAGAGTTTTGAAGAGGTAAAAAAAAAAAAAAAAGTTGGAGTTTTGAAGAGGTAAAAAAAAAAAAAAAAAATTGAGTTTTGAAGAGGTAAAAAAAGGAACAAAAAATCAATGTTGGAGTTTTGAAGAGGTAAAAAAAAAAAAGTTGGAGTTTTGAAGAGGTAAAAAAAAAAAAAAAAAAAATTGTGGATTTTGAAGAGGTAGAAAACGGAACAAAAAATCAATGTTGGAGTTTTGAAGAGGTAAAAAAAAAAAAAATGTTGGAGTTTTGAAGAGGTAAAAAAAAAAAAAAAAAAAAATTGTGGAGTTTTGAAGAGGTAAAAAAAGGAACAAAAAATCAATGTTGGAGTTTTGAAGAGGTAAAAAAAAAAAAAAAAAAGTTGGAGTTTTGAAGAGGTAAAAAAAAAAAAAAAAAATTGTAGAGTTTTGAAGAGGTAAAAAAAAAAAAAAAAGTTGGAGTTTTGAAGAGGTAAAAAAAATAAAAAGTTGGAGTTTTGAAGAGGTAAAAAAAAAAAAAAAAAAAAATTGTGGAGTTTTGAAGAGGTAAAAAAAAAAAAAAAGTTGGAGTTTTGAAGAGGTAAAAAAAAAAAAAAAAAAAAGAGTTTTGAAGAGGTAAAAAAAAAAAAAAGTTGGAGTTTTGAAGAGGTAAAAAAAGGAACAAAAAATCAATGTTGGAGTTTTGAAGAGGTAAAAAAAAAAAAAATGTTGGAGTTTTGAAGAGGTAAAAAAAAAAAAAAAAAATTGTGGAGTTTTGAAGAGGTAAAAAAAGGAACAAAAAATCAATGTTGGAGTTTTGAAGAGGTAAAAAAAAAAAAAAGTTGGAGTTTTGAAGAGGTAAAAAAAAAAAATAAAAAAAATTTGGAGTTTTGAAGATGTAAAAAAAGGAACAAAAAATCAATGTTGGAGTTTTGAAGAGGTAAAAAAAAAAAAAAGTTGGAGTTTTGAAGAGGTAAAAAAAAAAAAAAAAAAAATTTGGAGTTTTGAAGATGTAAAAAAAGGAACAAAAAATCAATGTTGGAGTTTTGAAGAGGTAAAAAAAAAAAAAAGTTGGAGTTTTGAAGAGGTAAAAAAAAAAAAAAAAAAAATTGTAGAGTTTTGAAGAGGTAAAAAAAAAAAAAAAAAGTTGGAGTTTTGAAGAGGTAAAAAAAAAAAAAAAAAATTTGGAGTTTTGGAGAGGTAAAAAAAGGAACAAAAAATCAATGTTGGAGTTTTGAAGAGGTAAAAAAAATAAATAAAAAATTGTGGAGTTTTGAAGAGGTAAAAAAAATATAAAAAAATTTGTGGAGTTTTGAAGAGGCAAAAAAAAAAAAAAGTTGGAGTTTTGAAGAGGTAAAAAAAAAAAAAAAAAAATTTAGGAGTTTTGAAGAGGTAAAAAAAATAAATAAAAAAAATTGTGGAGTTTTGAAGAGGTAAAAAAAGGAACAAAAAATCAATGTTGGAGTTTTGAAGAGGTAAAAAAAAAAAAGTTGGAGTTTTGAAGAGGTAAAAATAAAAAATAAAAAAAATTGTGGAGTTTTGAAGAGGTAGAAAAAGGAACAAAAAATCAATGTTGGAGTTTTGAAGAGGTAAAAAAAAAAAAAATGTTGGAGTTTTGAAGAGGTAAAAAAAAAAAAAAAAAAAAATTGTGGAGTTTTGAAGAGGTAAAAAAAGGAACAAAAAATCAATGTTGGAGTTTTGAAGAGGTAAAAAAAAAAAAAAAAAAAGTTGGAGTTTTGAAGAGGTAAAAAAAAAAAAAGTTGGAGTTTTGAAGAGGTAAAAAAAAAAAAATGTTGGAGTTTTGAAGAGGTAAAAAAAAAAAAAAAAAAAATTGTGGAGTTTTGAAGAGGTAAAAAAAGGAACAAAAAATCAATGTTGGAGTTTTGAAGAGGTAAAAAAAAAAAAAAAATTTGGAGTTTTGAAGAGGTAAAAAAAAAAAAAAAAAAATTGTAGAGTTTTGAAGAGGTAAAAAAAAAAAAAAAGTTGGAGTTTTGAAGAGGTAAAAAAAAAAAAAAAAAAATTTGGAGTTTTGAAGATGTAAAAAAAGGAACAAAAAATCAATGTTGGAGTTTTGAAGAGGTAAAAAAAAAAAAAAGTTGGAGTTTTGAAGAGGTAAAAAAAAAAAAAAAAAAAATTGTAGTTTTGAAGAGGTAAAAAAAAAAAAAAAAAGTTGGAGTTTTGAAGAGGTAAAAAAAAAAAAAATTTGGAGTTTTGAAGAGGTAAAAAAAAAAAAAATGTTGGAGTTTTGAAGAGGTAAAAAAAATAAATAAAAAAAATTGTGGAGTTTTGAAGAGGTAAAAAAAGGAACAAAAAATCAATGTTGGAGTTTTGAAGAGGTAAAAAAAAAAAAGTTGGAGTTTTGAAGAGGTAAAAATAAAAAATAAAAAAAATTGTGGAGTTTTGAAGAGGTAGAAAAAGGAACAAAAAATCAATGTTGGAGTTTTGAAGAGGTAAAAAAAAAAAAAATGTTGGAGTTTTGAAGAGGTAAAAAAAAAAAAAAAAAAAAATTGTGGAGTTTTGAAGAGGTAAAAAAAGGAACAAAAAATCAATGTTGGAGTTTTGAAGAGGTAAAAAAAAAAAAAAAAAAAGTTGGAGTGTTGAAGAGGTAAAAAAAAAAAAAGTTGGAGTTTTGAAGAGGTAAAAAAAAAAAAAAAAAAATTGTAGAGTTTTGAAGAGGTAAAAAAAAAAAAAAAAGTTGGAGTTTTGAAGAGGTAAAAAAAAAAAAAAAATTTGGAGTTTTGAAGAGGTAAAAAAAAAAAAAAAAAATTGTAGAGTTTTGAAGAGGTAAAAAAAAAAAAAAGTTGGAGTTTTGAAGAGGTAAAAAAAGGAACAAAAAATCAATGTTGGAGTTTTGAAGAGGTAAAAAAAAAAAAGTTGGAGTTTTGAAGAGGTAAAAATAAAAAATAAAAAAAATTGTGGAGTTTTGAAGAGGTAGAAAAAGGAACAAAAAATCAATGTTGGAGTTTTGAAGAGGTAAAAAAAAAAAAAATGTTGGAGTTTTGAAGAGGTAAAAAAAAAAAAAAAAAAAAATTGTGGAGTTTTGAAGAGGTAAAAAAAGGAACAAAAAATCAATGTTGGAGTTTTGAAGAGGTAAAAAAAAAAAAAAAAAAAGTTGGAGTGTTGAAGAGGTAAAAAAAAAAAAAGTTGGAGTTTTGAAGAGGTAAAAAAAAAAAAAAAAAAATTGTAGAGTTTTGAAGAGGTAAAAAAAAAAAAAAAAAGTTGGAGTTTTGAAGAGGTAAAAAAAAAAAAAAATTTGGAGTTTTGAAGAGGTAAAAAAAAAAAAAAAAAATTGTAGAGTTTTGAAGAGGTAAAAAAAAAAAAAAGTTGGAGTTTTGAAGAGGTAAAAAAAAAAAAAAAAAAATTTGGAGTTTTGAAGATGTAAAAAAAGGAACAAAAAATCAATGTTGGAGTTTTGAAGAGGTAAAAAAAAAAAAAAGTTGGAGTTTTGAAGAGGTAAAAAAAAAAAAAAAAAAAATTGTAGTTTTGAAGAGGTAAAAAAAAATAAAAAAAGTTGGAGTTTTGAAGAGGTAAAAAAAAAAAAAATTTGGAGTTTTGAAGAGGTAAAAAAAAAAAAATGTTGGAGTTTTGAAGAGGTAAAAAAAAAAAATAAAAAAAATTGTGGAGTTTTGAAGAGGTAAAAAAAGGAACAAAAAATCAATGTTGGAGTTTTGAAGAGGTAAAAAAAAAAAAAAAATTTGGAGTTTTGAAGAGGTAAAAAAAAAAAAAAAAAATTGTAGAGTTTTGAAGAGGTAAAAAAAAAAAAAAGTTGGAGTTTTGAAGAGGTAAAAAAAAAAAAAAAAAAAATTTGGAGTTTTGAAGATGTAAAAAAAGGAACAAAAAATCAATGTTGGAGTTTTGAAGAGGTAAAAAAAAAAAAAAGTTGGAGTTTTGAAGAGGTAAAAAAAAAAAAAAAAAAATTGTAGTTTTGAAGAGGTAAAAAAAAAAAAAAAAAGTTGGAGTTTTGAAGAGGTAAAAAAAAAAAAAAATTGGAGTTTTGAAGAGGTAAAAAAAAAAAAATGTTGGAGTTTTGAAGAGGTAAAAAAAAAAAATAAAAAAAATTGTGGAGTTTTGAAGAGGTAAAAAAAGGAACAAAAAATCAATGTTGGAGTTTTGAAGAGGTAAAAAAAAAAAAAAAAAAAGTTGGAGTTTTGAAGAGGTAAAAAAAAAAAAAAGTTGGAGTTTTGAAGAGGTAAAAAAAAAAAAAAAAAAAAATTGTAGAGTTTTGAAGAGGTAAAAAAAAAAAAAAAAGTTGGAGTTTTGAAGAGGTAAAAAAAAATAAAAAAAATTGAGTTTTGAAGAGGTAAAAAAAGGAACAAAAAATCAATGTTGGAGTTTTGAAGAGGTAAAAAAAAAAAAGTTGGAGTTTTGAAGAGGTAAAAAAAAAAAAAATGTTGGAGTTTTGAAGAGGTAAAAAAAAAAAATAAAAAAAATTGTGGAGTTTTGAAGAGGTAAAAAAAGGAACAAAAAATCAATGTTGGAGTTTTGAAGAGGTAAAAAAAAAAAAAAAAAAAAGTTGGAGTTTTGAAGAGGTAAAAAAAAAAAAAAGTTGGAGTTTTGAAGAGGTAAAAAAAAAAAAAAAAAAAATTGTAGAGTTTTGAAGAGGTAAAAAAAAAAAAAAAAGTTGGAGTTTTGAAGAGGTAAAAAAAAAAAAAAAAAAAATTGTAGAGTTTTGAAGAGGTAAAAAAAAAAAAAAAAGTTGGAGTTTTGAAGAGGTAAAAAAAAAAAAAAAAATTGAGTTTTGAAGAGGTAAAAAAAGGAACAAAAAATCAATGTTGGAGTTTTGAAGAGGTAAAAAAAAAAAAGTTGGAGTTTTGAAGAGGTAAAAAAAAAAAAAAAAAAAATTGTGGAGTTTTGAAGAGGTAGAAAACGGAACAAAAAATCAATGTTGGAGTTTTGAAGAGGTAAAAAAAAAAAAAATGTTGGAGTTTTGAAGAGGTAAAAAAAAAAAAAAAAAAAAATTGTGGAGTTTTGAAGAGGTAAAAAAAGGAACAAAAAATCAATGTTGGAGTTTTGAAGAGGTAAAAAAAAAAGAAAAAAAAAGTTGGAGTTTTGAAGAGGTAAAAAAAAAAAAAAAAAATTGTAGAGTTTTGAAGAGGTAAAAAAAAAAAAAAAAGTTGGAGTTTTGAAGAGGTAAAAAAAATAAAAAGTTGGAGTTTTGAAGAGGTAAAAAAAAAAAAAAAAAAAAATTGTGGAGTTTTGAAGAGGTAAAAAAAAAAAAAAAGTTGGAGTTTTGAAGAGGTAAAAAAAAATAAAAAAAGTTGGAGTTTTGAAGAGGTAAAAAAAAAAAAAATTTGGAGTTTTGAAGAGGTAAAAAAAAAAAAATGTTGGAGTTTTGAAGAGGTAAAAAAAAAAAATAAAAAAAATTGTGGAGTTTTGAAGAGGTAAAAAAAGGAACAAAAAATCAATGTTGGAGTTTTGAAGAGGTAAAAAAAAAAAAAAAATTTGGAGTTTTGAAGAGGTAAAAAAAAAAAAAAAAATTGTAGAGTTTTGAAGAGGTAAAAAAAAAAAAAGTTGGAGTTTTGAAGAGGTAAAAAAAAAAAAAAAAAAATTTGGAGTTTTGAAGATGTAAAAAAAGGAACAAAAAATCAATGTTGGAGTTTTGAAGAGGTAAAAAAAAAAAAAAGTTGGAGTTTTGAAGAGGTAAAAAAAAAAAAAAAAAAATTGTAGTTTTGAAGAGGTAAAAAAAAAAAAAAAAGTTGGAGTTTTGAAGAGGTAAAAAAAAAAAAAAAGTTGGAGTTTTGAAGAGGTAAAAAAAAATAAAAAAAGTTGGAGTTTTGAAGAGGTAAAAAAAAAAAAAATTTGGAGTTTTGAAGAGGTAAAAAAAAAAAATGTTGGAGTTTTGAAGAGGTAAAAAAAAAAAATAAAAAAAATTGTGGAGTTTTGAAGAGGTAAAAAAAGGAACAAAAAATCAATGTTGGAGTTTTGAAGAGGTAAAAAAAAAAAAAAAATTTGGAGTTTTGAAGAGGTAAAAAAAAAAAAAAAAAATTGTAGAGTTTTGAAGAGGTAAAAAAAAAAAAAAGTTGGAGTTTTGAAGAGGTAAAAAAAAAAAAAAAAAAAATTTGGAGTTTTGAAGATGTAAAAAAAGGAACAAAAAATCAATGTTGGAGTTTTGAAGAGGTAAAAAAAAAAAAAAGTTGGAGTTTTGAAGAGGTAAAAAAAAAAAAAAAAAAATTGTAGTTTTGAAGAGGTAAAAAAAAAAAAAAAAGTTGGAGTTTTGAAGAGGTAAAAAAAAAAAAAAATTGGAGTTTTGAAGAGGTAAAAAAAAAAAAATGTTGGAGTTTTGAAGAGGTAAAAAAAAAAAATAAAAAAAATTGTGGAGTTTTGAAGAGGTAAAAAAAGGAACAAAAAATCAATGTTGGAGTTTTGAAGAGGTAAAAAAAAAAAAAAAAAAGTTGGAGTTTTGAAGAGGTAAAAAAAAAAAAAAGTTGGAGTTTTGAAGAGGTAAAAAAAAAAAAAAAAAAAAATTGTAGAGTTTTGAAGAGGTAAAAAAAAAAAAAAAAGTTGGAGTTTTGAAGAGGTAAAAAAAAATAAAAAAAATTGAGTTTTGAAGAGGTAAAAAAAGGAACAAAAAATCAATGTTGGAGTTTTGAAGAGGTAAAAAAAAAAAAGTTGGAGTTTTGAAGAGGTAAAAAAAAAAAAAATGTTGGAGTTTTGAAGAGGTAAAAAAAAAAAAGTTGGAGTTTTGAAGAGGTAAAAATAAAAAATAAAAAAAATTGTGGAGTTTTGAAGAGGTAGAAAAAGGAACAAAAAATCAATGTTGGAGTTTTGAAGAGGTAAAAAAAAAAAAAATGTTGGAGTTTTGAAGAGGTAAAAAAAAAAAAAAAAAAAAATTGTGGAGTTTTGAAGAGGTAAAAAAAGGAACAAAAAATCAATGTTGGAGTTTTGAAGAGGTAAAAAAAAAAAAAAAAAAAGTTGGAGTGTTGAAGAGGTAAAAAAAAAAAAAGTTGGAGTTTTGAAGAGGTAAAAAAAAAAAAAAAAAAATTGTAGAGTTTTGAAGAGGTAAAAAAAAAAAAAAAAGTTGGAGTTTTGAAGAGGTAAAAAAAAAAAAAAATTTGGAGTTTTGAAGAGGTAAAAAAAAAAAAAAAAAATTGTAGAGTTTTGAAGAGGTAAAAAAAAAAAAAAGTTGGAGTTTTGAAGAGGTAAAAAAAGGAACAAAAAATCAATGTTGGAGTTTTGAAGAGGTAAAAAAAAAAAAGTTGGAGTTTTGAAGAGGTAAAAATAAAAAATAAAAAAAATTGTGGAGTTTTGAAGAGGTAGAAAAAGGAACAAAAAATCAATGTTGGAGTTTTGAAGAGGTAAAAAAAAAAAAAATGTTGGAGTTTTGAAGAGGTAAAAAAAAAAAAAAAAAAAAATTGTGGAGTTTTGAAGAGGTAAAAAAAGGAACAAAAAATCAATGTTGGAGTTTTGAAGAGGTAAAAAAAAAAAAAAAAAAGTTGGAGTGTTGAAGAGGTAAAAAAAAAAAAAGTTGGAGTTTTGAAGAGGTAAAAAAAAAAAAAAAAAAATTGTAGAGTTTTGAAGAGGTAAAAAAAAAAAAAAAAGTTGGAGTTTTGAAGAGGTAAAAAAAAAAAAAAAATTTGGAGTTTTGAAGAGGTAAAAAAAAAAAAAAAAAATTGTAGAGTTTTGAAGAGGTAAAAAAAAAAAAAAGTTGGAGTTTTGAAGAGGTAAAAAAAAAAAAAAAAAATTTGGAGTTTTGAAGATGTAAAAAAAGGAACAAAAAATCAATGTTGGAGTTTTGAAGAGGTAAAAAAAAAAAAAAGTTGGAGTTTTGAAGAGGTAAAAAAAAAAAAAAAAAAATTGTAGTTTTGAAGAGGTAAAAAAAAATAAAAAAAGTTGGAGTTTTGAAGAGGTAAAAAAAAAAAAAATTTGGAGTTTTGAAGAGGTAAAAAAAAAAAAAATGTTGGAGTTTTGAAGAGGTAAAAAAAAAAATAAAAAAAATTGTGGAGTTTTGAAGAGGTAAAAAAAGGAACAAAAAATCAATGTTGGAGTTTTGAAGAGGTAAAAAAAAAAAAAAAATTTGGAGTTTTGAAGAGGTAAAAAAAAAAAAAAAAAATTGTAGAGTTTTGAAGAGGTAAAAAAAAAAAAAAGTTGGAGTTTTGAAGAGGTAAAAAAAAAAAAAAAAAAATTTGGAGTTTTGAAGATGTAAAAAAAGGAACAAAAAATCAATGTTGGAGTTTTGAAGAGGTAAAAAAAAAAAAAAGTTGGAGTTTTGAAGAGGTAAAAAAAAAAAAAAAAAAATTGTAGTTTTGAAGAGGTAAAAAAAAAAAAAAAAAGTTGGAGTTTTGAAGAGGTAAAAAAAAAAAAAAATTGGAGTTTTGAAGAGGTAAAAAAAAAAAAATGTTGGAGTTTTGAAGAGGTAAAAAAAAAAAATAAAAAAAATTGTGGAGTTTTGAAGAGGTAAAAAAAGGAACAAAAAATCAATGTTGGAGTTTTGAAGAGGTAAAAAAAAAAAAAAAAAAAGTTGGAGTTTTGAAGAGGTAAAAAAAAAAAAAAGTTGGAGTTTTGAAGAGGTAAAAAAAAAAAAAAAAAAAAATTGTAGAGTTTTGAAGAGGTAAAAAAAAAAAAAAAAGTTGGAGTTTTGAAGAGGTAAAAAAAAATAAAAAAAATTGAGTTTTGAAGAGGTAAAAAAAGGAACAAAAAATCAATGTTGGAGTTTTGAAGAGGTAAAAAAAAAAAAGTTGGAGTTTTGAAGAGGTAAAAAAAAAAAAAATGTTGGAGTTTTGAAGAGGTAAAAAAAAAAAATAAAAAAAATTGTGGAGTTTTGAAGAGGTAAAAAAAGGAACAAAAAATCAATGTTGGAGTTTTGAAGAGGTAAAAAAAAAAAAAAAAAAAGTTGGAGTTTTGAAGAGGTAAAAAAAAAAAAAAGTTGGAGTTTTGAAGAGGTAAAAAAAAAAAAAAAAAAAATTGTAGAGTTTTGAAGAGGTAAAAAAAAAAAAAAAAGTTGGAGTTTTGAAGAGGTAAAAAAAAAAAAAAAAAAAAATTGTAGAGTTTTGAAGAGGTAAAAAAAAAAAAAAAAGTTGGAGTTTTGAAGAGGTAAAAAAAAAAAAAAAAATTGAGTTTTGAAGAGGTAAAAAAAGGAACAAAAAATCAATGTTGGAGTTTTGAAGAGGTAAAAAAAAAAAAGTTGGAGTTTTGAAGAGGTAAAAAAAAAAAAAAAAAAAAATTGTGGAGTTTTGAAGAGGTAGAAAACGGAACAAAAAATCAATGTTGGAGTTTTGAAGAGGTAAAAAAAAAAAAAATGTTGGAGTTTTGAAGAGGTAAAAAAAAAAAAAAAAAAAAATTGTGGAGTTTTGAAGAGGTAAAAAAAGGAACAAAAAATCAATGTTGGAGTTTTGAAGAGGTAAAAAAAAAAGAAAAAAAAAGTTGGAGTTTTGAAGAGGTAAAAAAAAAAAAAAAAAATTGTAGAGTTTTGAAGAGGTAAAAAAAAAAAAAAAAGTTGGAGTTTTGAAGAGGTAAAAAAAATAAAAAGTTGGAGTTTTGAAGAGGTAAAAAAAAAAAAAAAAAAAAATTGTGGAGTTTTGAAGAGGTAAAAAAAAAAAAAAAGTTGGAGTTTTGAAGAGGTAAAAAAAAATAAAAAAAGTTGGAGTTTTGAAGAGGTAAAAAAAAAAAAAATTTGGAGTTTTGAAGAGGTAAAAAAAAAAAAATGTTGGAGTTTTGAAGAGGTAAAAAAAAAAAATAAAAAAAATTGTGGAGTTTTGAAGAGGTAAAAAAAGGAACAAAAAATCAATGTTGGAGTTTTGAAGAGGTAAAAAAAAAAAAAAAATTTGGAGTTTTGAAGAGGTAAAAAAAAAAAAAAAAAATTGTAGAGTTTTGAAGAGGTAAAAAAAAAAAAAGTTGGAGTTTTGAAGAGGTAAAAAAAAAAAAAAAAAAATTTGGAGTTTTGAAGATGTAAAAAAAGGAACAAAAAATCAATGTTGGAGTTTTGAAGAGGTAAAAAAAAAAAAAAGTTGGAGTTTTGAAGAGGTAAAAAAAAAAAAAAAAAAATTGTAGTTTTGAAGAGGTAAAAAAAAAAAAAAAAAAGTTGGAGTTTTGAAGAGGTAAAAAAAAAAAAAAAGTTGGAGTTTTGAAGAGGTAAAAAAAAATAAAAAAAGTTGGAGTTTTGAAGAGGTAAAAAAAAAAAAAATTTGGAGTTTTGAAGAGGTAAAAAAAAAAAAATGTTGGAGTTTTGAAGAGGTAAAAAAAAAAAATAAAAAAAATTGTGGAGTTTTGAAGAGGTAAAAAAAGGAACAAAAAATCAATGTTGGAGTTTTGAAGAGGTAAAAAAAAAAAAAAAATTTGGAGTTTTGAAGAGGTAAAAAAAAAAAAAAAAAATTGTAGAGTTTTGAAGAGGTAAAAAAAAAAAAAAGTTGGAGTTTTGAAGAGGTAAAAAAAAAAAAAAAAAAATTTGGAGTTTTGAAGATGTAAAAAAAGGAACAAAAAATCAATGTTGGAGTTTTGAAGAGGTAAAAAAAAAAAAAAGTTGGAGTTTTGAAGAGGTAAAAAAAAAAAAAAAAAAAATTGTAGTTTTGAAGAGGTAAAAAAAAAAAAAAAAAGTTGGAGTTTTGAAGAGGTAAAAAAAAAAAAAAATTGGAGTTTTGAAGAGGTAAAAAAAAAAAAATGTTGGAGTTTTGAAGAGGTAAAAAAAAAAAATAAAAAAAATTGTGGAGTTTTGAAGAGGTAAAAAAAGGAACAAAAAATCAATGTTGGAGTTTTGAAGAGGTAAAAAAAAAAAAAAAAAAAGTTGGAGTTTTGAAGAGGTAAAAAAAAAAAAAAGTTGGAGTTTTGAAGAGGTAAAAAAAAAAAAAAAAAAAAATTGTAGAGTTTTGAAGAGGTAAAAAAAAAAAAAAAAGTTGGAGTTTTGAAGAGGTAAAAAAAAATAAAAAAAATTGAGTTTTGAAGAGGTAAAAAAAGGAACAAAAAATCAATGTTGGAGTTTTGAAGAGGTAAAAAAAAAAAAGTTGGAGTTTTGAAGAGGTAAAAAAAAAAAAAATGTTGGAGTTTTGAAGAGGTAAAAAAAAAAAATAAAAAAAATTGTGGAGTTTTGAAGAGGTAAAAAAAGGAACAAAAAATCAATGTTGGAGTTTTGAAGAGGTAAAAAAAAAAAAAAAAAAAGTTGGAGTTTTGAAGAGGTAAAAAAAAAAAAAAGTTGGAGTTTTGAAGAGGTAAAAAAAAAAAAAAAAAAATTGTAGAGTTTTGAAGAGGTAAAAAAAAAAAAAAAGTTGGAGTTTTGAAGAGGTAAAAAAAAAAAAAAAAAAAATTGTAGAGTTTTGAAGAGGTAAAAAAAAAAAAAAAAGTTGGAGTTTTGAAGAGGTAAAAAAAAAAAAAAAAATTGAGTTTTGAAGAGGTAAAAAAAGGAACAAAAAATCAATGTTGGAGTTTTGAAGAGGTAAAAAAAAAAAAGTTGGAGTTTTGAAGAGGTAAAAAAAAAAAAAAAAAAAAATTGTGGAGTTTTGAAGAGGTAGAAAACGGAACAAAAAATCAATGTTGGAGTTTTGAAGAGGTAAAAAAAAAAAAAATGTTGGAGTTTTGAAGAGGTAAAAAAAAAAAAAAAAAAAAATTGTGGAGTTTTGAAGAGGTAAAAAAAGGAACAAAAAATCAATGTTGGAGTTTTGAAGAGGTAAAAAAAAAAGAAAAAAAAAGTTGGAGTTTTGAAGAGGTAAAAAAAAAAAAAAAAAAATTGTAGAGTTTTGAAGAGGTAAAAAAAAAAAAAAAAGTTGGAGTTTTGAAGAGGTAAAAAAAATAAAAAGTTGGAGTTTTGAAGAGGTAAAAAAAAAAAAAAAAAAAAATTGTGGAGTTTTGAAGAGGTAAAAAAAAAAAAAAAGTTGGAGTTTTGAAGAGGTAAAAAAAAAAAAAAAAAAAAAATTGTGGAGTTTTGAAGAGGTAAAAAAAAAAAAAAAAGTTGGAGTTTTGAAGAGGTAAAAAAAAAAAAAAGTTGGAGTTTTGAAGAGGTAAAAAAAATAAATTAAAAAAATTGTGGAGTTTTGAAGAGGTAAAAAAAGGAACAAAAAATCAATGTTGGAGTTTTGAAGAGGTAAAAAAAATAAATAAAAAATTGTGGAGTTTTGAAGAGGTAAAAAAAATATAAAAGAATTTGTGGAGTTTTGAAGAGGTAAAAAAAAAAAAAAGTTGGAGTTTTGAAGAGGTAAAAAAAAAAAAAAAAAATTGTAGAGTTTTGAAGAGGTAAAAAAAAAAAAAAAGTTGGAGTTTTGAAGAGGTAAAAAAAAAAAAAAAAAAAAATTGTAGAGTTTTGAAGAGGTAAAAAAAAAAAAAAAGTTGGAGTTTTGAAGAGGTAAAAAAAAAAAAAAAAAATTGAGTTTTGAAGAGGTAAAAAAAGGAACAAAAAATCAATGTTGGAGTTTTGAAGAGGTAAAAAAAAAAAAGTTGGAGTTTTGAAGAGGTAAAAAAAAAAAAAAAAAAAAAATTGTGGAGTTTTGAAGAGGTAGAAAACGGAACAAAAAATCAATGTTGGAGTTTTGAAGAGGTAAAAAAAAAAAAATGTTGGAGTTTTGAAGAGGTAAAAAAAAAAAAAAAAAAATTGTGGAGTTTTGAAGAGGTAAAAAAAGGAACAAAAAATCAATGTTGGAGTTTTGAAGAGGTAAAAAAAAAAAAAAAAAGTTGGAGTTTTGAAGAGGTAAAAAAAAAAAAAAAAAATTGTAGAGTTTGAAGAGGTAAAAAAAAAAAAAAAGTTGGAGTTTTGAAGAGGTAAAAAAAATAAAAAGTTGGAGTTTTGAAGAGGTAAAAAAAAAAAAAAAAAAAAATTGTGGAGTTTTGAAGAGGTAAAAAAAAAAAAAAGTTGGAGTTTTGAAGAGGTAAAAAAAAAAAAAAAAAAAGAGTTTTGAAGAGGTAAAAAAAAAAAAAAAAGTTGGAGTTTTGAAGAGGTAAAAAAAGGAACAAAAAATCAATGTTGGAGTTTTGAAGAGGTAAAAAAAAAAAAAATGTTGGAGTTTTGAAGAGGTAAAAAAAAAAAAAAAAAAATTGTGGAGTTTTGAAGAGGTAAAAAAAGGAACAAAAAATCAATGTTGGAGTTTTGAAGAGGTAAAAAAAAAAAAAAGTTGGAGTTTTGAAGAGGTAAAAAAAAAAAATAAAAAAAATTTGGAGTTTTGAAGATGTAAAAAAAGGAACAAAAAATCAATGTTGGAGTTTTGAAGAGGTAAAAAAAAAAAAAAGTTGGAGTTTTG
>NW_028258745.1:0-10000 GCF_982586985.1 Callionymus lyra
CTTCAAAACTCCAACTTTTTTTTTTTTTTTTTTTACCTCTTCAAAACTCCAACATTGATTTTTGTTCCTTTTTTTACCTCTTCAAAACTCTTTTTTTTTTTACCTCTTCAAAACTCCACAATTTTTTTTTTTTTTTTTTATCTCTTCAAAACTCAATTTTATTTTTTTTTTTTACCTCTTCAAAACTCCAATTTTTTTTTTTTTACCTCTTCAAAACTCCAAATTTTTTTTTTTTTTACCTCTTCAAAACTCCTAAATTTTTTTTTTTTTTTTTTAACCTCTTCAAAACTCCAACTTTTTTTTTTTACCTCTTCAAAACTCCACAAATTTTTTTATATTTTTTTTACCTCTTCAAAACTCCACAATTTTTTATTTATTTTTTTTACCTCTTCAAAACTCTACAATTTTTTTTTTTTTTTTTTTACCTCTTCAAAACTCCAACATTTTTTTTTTTTTTACCTCTTCAAAACTCTACAATTTTTTTTTTGTTCCTTTTTTTACCTCTTCAAAACTCCAACTTTTTTTTTTTTTTTACCTCTTCAAAACTCCAACATTGATTTTTTGTTCCTTTTTTTACCTCTTCAAAACTCAATTTTTTTTTTTTTTTTTTTTACCTCTTCAAAACTCCAACATTGATTTTTTTGTTCCTTTTTTTACCTCTTCAAAACTCAATTTTTTTTTTTTTTTTTTACCTCTTCAAAACTCCAACATTGATTTTTTGTTCCTTTTTTTACCTCTTCAAAACTCCAAAATTTTTTTTTTTTTTTTTTTACCTCTTCAAAACTGATTTTTTTTTTTTTTTTTTTTACCTCTTCAAAACTCCACAATTTTTTTTTTTTTTTTTTTTACCTCTTCAAAACTCCAACTTTTTTTTTTTTTACCTCTTCAAAACTCCAACTTTTTTTTTTTTTTTTTTTACCTCTTCAAAACTCCAACATTGATTTTTTGTTCCTTTTTTTACCTCTTCAAAACTCCAACTTTTTTTTTTTTTTTACCTCTTCAAAACTCAATTTTTTTTTTTTTTTTTACCTCTTCAAAACTCCAACTTTTTTTTTTTTTTTTTTTACCTCTTCAAAACTCCAACATTGATTTTTTGTTCCTTTTTTTACCTCTTCAAAACTCCACAATTTTTTTTTTTTTTTTTTTTTACCTCTTCAAAACTCAATTTTTTTTTTATTTTTTTTTACCTCTTCAAAACTCCAACATTGATTTTTTTTTTTTTTTTTTACCTCTTCAAAACTCCAACTTTTTTTTTTTTTTTTTTTACCTCTTCAAAACTCCAACATTGATTTTTTGTTCCTTTTTTTTACCTCTTCAAAACTCCACAATTTTTTTTATTTTTTTTTTTTACCTCTTCAAAACTCCAACTTTTTTTTTTTTTTTACCTCTTCAAAACTCAATTTTTTTTATTTTTTTTTTACCTCTTCAAAACTCCAACATTGATTTTTTTTTTTTTTTTACCTCTTCAAAACTCCAACTTTTTTTTTTTTTTTTTTACCTCTTCAAAACTCCAACATTGATTTTTTGTTCCTTTTTTTACCTCTTCAAAACTCCACAATTTTTTTTTTTTTTTTTTTTTACCTCTTCAAAACTCAATTTTTTTTTTTTTTTTTTTACCTCTTCAAAACTCCAACATTGATTTTTTTTATTTTTTTTTACCTCTTCAAAACTCCAACTTTTTTTTTTTTTTTTTTACCTCTTCAAAACTCCAACATTGATTTTTTGTTCCTTTTTTTACCTCTTCAAAACTCCACAATTTTTTTTATTTTTTTTTTTTACCTCTTCAAAACTCCAACTTTTTTTTTTTTTTTACCTCTTCAAAACTCAATTTTTTTTTTTTTTTTTTTACCTCTTCAAAACTCCAACATTGATTTTTTTTTTTTTTTTACCTCTTCAAAACTCCAACTTTTTTTTTTTTTTTTTTACCTCTTCAAAACTCCAACATTGATTTTTTGTTCCTTTTTTTACCTCTTCAAAACTCCACAATTTTTTTTTTTTTTTTTTTTACCTCTTCAAAACTCAATTTTTTTTTTTTTTTTTTTACCTCTTCAAAACTCCAACATTGATTTTTTTTTTTTTTTTACCTCTTCAAAACTCCAACTTTTTTTTTTTTTTTTTTTACCTCTTCAAAACTCCAACATTGATTTTTTGTTCCTTTTTTACCTCTTCAAAACTCCACAATTTTTTTTTTTTTTTTTTTACCTCTTCAAAACTCCAACTTTTTATTTTTTTTTACCTCTTCAAAACTCATTTTTTTTAATTTATTTTTTTTACCTCTTCAAAACTCCAACATTGATTTTTTGTTCCTTTTTTTACCTCTTCAAAACTCCAAATTTTTTTTTCTTTTTTTTTACCTCTTCAAAACTCAATTTTTTTTATTTTTTTTTACCTCTTCAAAACTCCAACTTTTTTTTTTTTTTTTTTACCTCTTCAAAACTCCAACATTGATTTTTTGTTCCTTTTTTTACCTCTTCAAAACTCCACAATTTTTTTTTACCTCTTCAAAACTCCTAAATTTTTTTTTTTTTTTTTAACCTCTTCAAAACTCCAACTTTTTTTTTTTTTACCTCTTCAAAACTCAATTTTTTTTATTTTTTTTTTACCTCTTCAAAACTCCAACTTTTTTTTTTTTTTTTTTACCTCTTCAAAACTCAATTTTTTTTTTTTTTTTTTACCTCTTCAAAACTCCAACATTGATTTTTTTTTTTTTTTTACCTCTTCAAAACTCCAACTTTTTTTTTTTTTTTTTTTACCTCTTCAAAACTCCAACATTGATTTTTTGTTCCTTTTTTTACCTCTTCAAAACTCCACAATTTTTTTTTTTTTTTTTTTTTACCTCTTCAAAACTCAATTTTTTTTTTTTTTTTTTTACCTCTTCAAAACTCCAACATTGATTTTTTTTTTTTTTTTACCTCTTCAAAACTCCAACTTTTTTTTTTTTTTTTTTTACCTCTTCAAAACTCCAACATTGATTTTTTGTTCCTTTTTTTACCTCTTCAAAACTCCACAATTTTTTTTTTTTTTTTTTTTTACCTCTTCAAAACTCCAACTTTTTATTTTTTTTTACCTCTTCAAAACTCATTTTTTTTAATTTATTTTTTTTACCTCTTCAAAACTCCAACATTGATTTTTTGTTCCTTTTTTTACCTCTTCAAAACTCCAATTTTTTTTTTCTTTTTTTTTACCTCTTCAAAACTCAATTTTTTTTATTTTTTTTTTACCTCTTCAAAACTCCAACTTTTTTTTTTTTTTTTTTACCTCTTCAAAACTCCAACATTGATTTTTTGTTCCTTTTTTTACCTCTTCAAAACTCCACAATTTTTTTTTTACCTCTTCAAAACTCCTAAATTTTTTTTTTTTTTTTTAACCTCTTCAAAACTCCAACTTTTTTTTTTTTTACCTCTTCAAAACTCCACAAATTTTTTTATATTTTTTTTATCTCTTCAAAACTCCACAATTTTTTATTTATTTTTTTTACCTCCTCAAAACTCTACAATTTTTTTTTTTTTTTTTTTACCTCTTCAAAACTCCAACATTTTTTTTTTTTTTACCTCTTCAAAACTCTACAATTTTTTTTTTTGTTCCTTTTTTTACCTCTTCAAAACTCCAACTTTTTTTTTTTTTTTACCTCTTCAAAACTCAATTTTTTTTTTTTTTTTTTTTTTACCTCTTCAAAACTCCAACATTGATTTTTTGTTCCTTTTTTTACCTCTTCAAAACTCAATTTTTTTTAATTTTTTTTTACCTCTTCAAAACTCCAACATTGATTTTTTGTTCCTTTTTTTACCTCTTCAAAACTCCAAATTTTTTTTTCTTTTTTTTTACATCTTCAAAACTCAATTTTTTTTATTTTTTTTTTACCTCTTCAAAACTCCAACTTTTTTTTTTTTTTTTTTACCTCTTCAAAACTCCAACATTGATTTTTTGTTCCTTTTTTTACCTCTTCAAAACTCCACAATTTTTTTTTTACCTCTTCAAAACTCCTAAATTTTTTTTTTTTTTTTTAACCTCTTCAAAACTCCAACTTTTTTTTTTTTTACCTCTTCAAAACTCCACAAATTTTTTTATATTTTTTTTATCTCTTCAAAACTCCACAATTTTTTATTTATTTTTTTTACCTCCTCAAAACTCTACAATTTTTTTTTTTTTTTTTTTTACCTCTTCAAAACTCCAACATTTTTTTTTTTTTTACCTCTTCAAAACTCTACAATTTTTTTTTTTGTTCCTTTTTTTACCTCTTCAAAACTCCAACTTTTTTTTTTTTTTACCTCTTCAAAACTCAATTTTTTTTTTTTTTTTTTTTTTACCTCTTCAAAACTCCAACATTGATTTTTTGTTCCTTTTTTTACCTCTTCAAAACTCAATTTTTTTTTATTTTTTTTTTACCTCTTCAAAACTCCAACATTGATTTTTTGTTCCTTTTTTTACCTCTTCAAAACTCCAAATTTTTTTTTTTTTTTTTTGACCTCTTCAAAACTCTTTTTTTTTTTTTTTTTTTTTACCTCTTCAAAACTCCAACTTTTTTTTTTTTTTTACCTCTTCAAAACTCCACAATTTTTTTTTTATTTTTTTTTACCTCTTCAAAACTCCAACTTTTTTTTTTTTTTACCTCTTCAAAACTCCACAATTTTTTTTTTTTTTTTTTTTACCTCTTCAAAACTCCAACTTTTTTTTTTTTTTTACCTCTTCAAAACTCCACAATTTATTTTTTATTTTTTTTTACCTCTTCAAAACTCCAACTTTTTTTTTTTTTTACCTCTTCAAAACTCCAACTTTTTTTTTTTTTTACCTCTTCAAAACTCCAACTTTTTTTTTTTTTTTTTTTACCTCTTCAAAACTCCAACATTGATTTTTTGTTCCTTTTTTTACCTCTTCAAAACTCCACAATTTTTTTTTTACCTCTTCAAAACTCCAACTTTTTTTTTTTTTTTTTTACCTCTTCAAAACTCCAACATTTTTTTTTTTTTTACCTCTTCAAAACTCCAACATTGATTTTTTGTTCCTTTTTTTACCTCTTCAAAACTCCAATTTTTTTTTTCTTTTTTTTTACCTCTTCAAAACTCTACAATTTTTTTTTTTTTTTTTTTTTACCTCTTCAAAACTCCAACATTTTTTTTTTTTTTTACCTCTTCAAAACTCCAACATTGATTTTTTGTTCCTTTTTTTACCTCTTCAAAACTCCACAATTTTTTTTTTACCTCTTCAAAACTCCAACTTTTTTTTTTTTTTTTTTACCTCTTCAAAACTCCAACATTGATTTTTTGTTCCTTTTTTTACCTCTTCAAAACTCTTTTTTTTTTTACCTCTTCAAAACTCCACAATTTTTTTTTTTTTTTTTTATCTCTTCAAAACTCAATTTTATTTTTTTTTTTTACCTCTTCAAAACTCCAATTTTTTTTTTTTTACCTCTTCAAAACTCCAAATTTTTTTTTTTTTTACCTCTTCAAAACTCCTAAATTTTTTTTTTTTTTTTTAACCTCTTCAAAACTCCAACTTTTTTTTTTTACCTCTTCAAAACTCCACAAATTTTTTTATATTTTTTTTACCTCTTCAAAACTCCACAATTTTTTATTTATTTTTTTTACCTCTTCAAAACTCTACAATTTTTTTTTTTTTTTTTTTACCTCTTCAAAACTCCAACATTTTTTTTTTTTTTACCTCTTCAAAACTCTACAATTTTTTTTTTGTTCCTTTTTTTACCTCTTCAAAACTCCAACTTTTTTTTTTTTTTTACCTCTTCAAAACTCCAACATTGATTTTTTGTTCCTTTTTTTACCTCTTCAAAACTCAATTTTTTTTTTTTTTTTTTTTACCTCTTCAAAACTCCAACATTGATTTTTTTGTTCCTTTTTTTACCTCTTCAAAACTCAATTTTTTTTTTTTTTTTTTTACCTCTTCAAAACTCCAACATTGATTTTTTGTTCCTTTTTTTACCTCTTCAAAACTCCAAATTTTTTTTTTTTTTTTTTTTTACCTCTTCAAAACTGATTTTTTTTTTTTTTTTTTTTACCTCTTCAAAACTCCACAATTTTTTTTTTTTTTTTTTTTACCTCTTCAAAACTCCAACTTTTTTTTTTTTTACCTCTTCAAAACTCCAACTTTTTTTTTTTTTTTTTTTTACCTCTTCAAAACTCCAACATTGATTTTTTGTTCCTTTTTTTACCTCTTCAAAACTCCAACTTTTTTTTTTTTTTTACCTCTTCAAAACTCAATTTTTTTTTTTTTTTTTACCTCTTCAAAACTCCAACTTTTTTTTTTTTTTTTTTTACCTCTTCAAAACTCCAACATTGATTTTTTGTTCCTTTTTTTACCTCTTCAAAACTCCACAATTTTTTTTTTTTTTTTTTTTACCTCTTCAAAACTCAATTTTTTTTTATTTTTTTTTACCTCTTCAAAACTCCAACATTGATTTTTTTTTTTTTTTTTTACCTCTTCAAAACTCCAACTTTTTTTTTTTTTTTTTTTACCTCTTCAAAACTCCAACATTGATTTTTTGTTCCTTTTTTTTACCTCTTCAAAACTCCACAATTTTTTTTATTTTTTTTTTTTACCTCTTCAAAACTCCAACTTTTTTTTTTTTTTTACCTCTTCAAAACTCAATTTTTTTTTATTTTTTTTTTACCTCTTCAAAACTCCAACATTGATTTTTTTTTTTTTTTTTACCTCTTCAAAACTCCAACTTTTTTTTTTTTTTTTTTTACCTCTTCAAAACTCCAACATTGATTTTTTGTTCCTTTTTTTACCTCTTCAAAACTCCACAATTTTTTTTTTTTTTTTTTTTTACCTCTTCAAAACTCAATTTTTTTTTATTTTTTTTTACCTCTTCAAAACTCCAACATTGATTTTTTTTATTTTTTTTTACCTCTTCAAAACTCCAACTTTTTTTTTTTTTTTTTTTACCTCTTCAAAACTCCAACATTGATTTTTTGTTCCTTTTTTTACCTCTTCAAAACTCCACAATTTTTTTTATTTTTTTTTTTTACCTCTTCAAAACTCCAACTTTTTTTTTTTTTTTACCTCTTCAAAACTCAATTTTTTTTTTTTTTTTTTTACCTCTTCAAAACTCCAACATTGATTTTTTTTTTTTTTTTACCTCTTCAAAACTCCAACTTTTTTTTTTTTTTTTTTTACCTCTTCAAAACTCCAACATTGATTTTTTGTTCCTTTTTTTACCTCTTCAAAACTCCACAATTTTTTTTTTTTTTTTTTTTTACCTCTTCAAAACTCAATTTTTTTTTTTTTTTTTTTACCTCTTCAAAACTCCAACATTGATTTTTTTTTTTTTTTTTTACCTCTTCAAAACTCCAACTTTTTTTTTTTTTTTTTTTACCTCTTCAAAACTCCAACATTGATTTTTTGTTCCTTTTTTTACCTCTTCAAAACTCCACAATTTTTTTTTTTTTTTTTTTTTACCTCTTCAAAACTCCAACTTTTTATTTTTTTTTACCTCTTCAAAACTCATTTTTTTTAATTTATTTTTTTTACCTCTTCAAAACTCCAACATTGATTTTTTGTTCCTTTTTTTACCTCTTCAAAACTCCAAATCTTTTTTTCTTTTTTTTTACCTCTTCAAAACTCAATTTTTTTTATTTTTTTTTTACCTCTTCAAAACTCCAACTTTTTTTTTTTTTTTTTACCTCTTCAAAACTCCAACATTGATTTTTTGTTCCTTTTTTTACCTCTTCAAAACTCCACAATTTTTTTTTTACCTCTTCAAAACTCCTAAATTTTTTTTTTTTTTTTTAACCTCTTCAAAACTCCAACTTTTTTTTTTTTTACCTCTTCAAAACTCAATTTTTTTTATTTTTTTTTTACCTCTTCAAAACTCCAACTTTTTTTTTTTTTTTTTTACCTCTTCAAAACTCAATTTTTTTTTTTTTTTTTTTACCTCTTCAAAACTCCAACATTGATTTTTTTTTTTTTTTTACCTCTTCAAAACTCCAACTTTTTTTTTTTTTTTTTTTACCTCTTCAAAACTCCAACATTGATTTTTTGTTCCTTTTTTTACCTCTTCAAAACTCCACAATTTTTTTTTTTTTTTTTTTTTACCTCTTCAAAACTCAATTTTTTTTTTTTTTTTTTTACCTCTTCAAAACTCCAACATTGATTTTTTTTTTTTTTTTACCTCTTCAAAACTCCAACTTTTTTTTTTTTTTTTTTTACCTCTTCAAAACTCCAACATTGATTTTTTGTTCCTTTTTTTACCTCTTCAAAACTCCACAATTTTTTTTTTTTTTTTTTTTTACCTCTTCAAAACTCCAACTTTTTATTTTTTTTTACCTCTTCAAAACTCATTTTTTTTAATTTATTTTTTTTACCTCTTCAAAACTCCAACATTGATTTTTTGTTCCTTTTTTTACCTCTTCAAAACTCCAATTTTTTTTTTCTTTTTTTTTACCTCTTCAAAACTCAATTTTTTTTATTTTTTTTTTACCTCTTCAAAACTCCAACTTTTTTTTTTTTTTTTTTACCTCTTCAAAACTCCAACATTGATTTTTTGTTCCTTTTTTTACCTCTTCAAAACTCCACAATTTTTTTTTTACCTCTTCAAAACTCCTAAATTTTTTTTTTTTTTTTTAACCTCTTCAAAACTCCAACTTTTTTTTTTTTACCTCTTCAAAACTCCACAAATTTTTTTATATTTTTTTTATCTCTTCAAAACTCCACAATTTTTTATTTATTTTTTTTACCTCCTCAAAACTCTACAATTTTTTTTTTTTTTTTTTTACCTCTTCAAAACTCCAACATTTTTTTTTTTTTTACCTCTTCAAAACTCTACAATTTTTTTTTTTGTTCCTTTTTTTACCTCTTCAAAACTCCAACTTTTTTTTTTTTTTTACCTCTTCAAAACTCAATTTTTTTTTTTTTTTTTTTTTTACCTCTTCAAAACTCCAACATTGATTTTTTGTTCCTTTTTTTACCTCTTCAAAACTCAATTTTTTTTAATTTTTTTTTACCTCTTCAAAACTCCAACATTGATTTTTTGTTCCTTTTTTTACCTCTTCAAAACTCCAAATTTTTTTTTCTTTTTTTTTACATCTTCAAAACTCAATTTTTTTTATTTTTTTTTTACCTCTTCAAAACTCCAACTTTTTTTTTTTTTTTTTTACCTCTTCAAAACTCCAACATTGATTTTTTGTTCCTTTTTTTACCTCTTCAAAACTCCACAATTTTTTTTTTACCTCTTCAAAACTCCTAAATTTTTTTTTTTTTTTTTAACCTCTTCAAAACTCCAACTTTTTTTTTTTTTACCTCTTCAAAACTCCACAAATTTTTTTATATTTTTTTTATCTCTTCAAAACTCCACAATTTTTTATTTATTTTTTTTACCTCCTCAAAACTCTACAATTTTTTTTTTTTTTTTTTTACCTCTTCAAAACTCCAACATTTTTTTTTTTTTTTACCTCTTCAAAACTCTACAATTTTTTTTTTTGTTCCTTTTTTTACCTCTTCAAAACTCCAACTTTTTTTTTTTTTTACCTCTTCAAAACTCAATTTTTTTTTTTTTTTTTTTTTTACCTCTTCAAAACTCCAACATTGATTTTTTGTTCCTTTTTTTACCTCTTCAAAACTCAATTTTTTTTTATTTTTTTTTTACCTCTTCAAAACTCCAACATTGATTTTTTGTTCCTTTTTTTACCTCTTCAAAACTCCAAATTTTTTTTTTTTTTTTTTTGACCTCTTCAAAACTCTTTTTTTTTTTTTTTTTTTTTACCTCTTCAAAACTCCAACTTTTTTTTTTTTTTTACCTCTTCAAAACTCCACAATTTTTTTTTTATTTTTTTTTACCTCTTCAAAACTCCAACTTTTTTTTTTTTTTACCTCTTCAAAACTCCACAATTTTTTTTTTTTTTTTTTTTACCTCTTCAAAACTCCAACTTTTTTTTTTTTTTTACCTCTTCAAAACTCCACAATTTATTTTTTATTTTTTTTTACCTCTTCAAAACTCCAACTTTTTTTTTTTTTTTTTTTACCTCTTCAAAACTCCAACTTTTTTATT
>NW_028258745.1:15000-42215 GCF_982586985.1 Callionymus lyra
CAACTTTTTATTTTTTTTTACCTCTTCAAAACTCATTTTTTTTAATTTATTTTTTTTACCTCTTCAAAACTCCAACATTGATTTTTTGTTCCTTTTTTTACCTCTTCAAAACTCCAAATTTTTTTTTCTTTTTTTTTACCTCTTCAAAACTCAATTTTTTTTATTTTTTTTTTACCTCTTCAAAACTCCAACTTTTTTTTTTTTTTTTTTACCTCTTCAAAACTCCAACATTGATTTTTTGTTCCTTTTTTTACCTCTTCAAAACTCCACAATTTTTTTTTTACCTCTTCAAAACTCCTAAATTTTTTTTTTTTTTTTTAACCTCTTCAAAACTCCAACTTTTTTTTTTTTTACCTCTTCAAAACTCAATTTTTTTTATTTTTTTTTTACCTCTTCAAAACTCCAACTTTTTTTTTTTTTTTTTTTACCTCTTCAAAACTCAATTTTTTTTTTTTTTTTTTTACCTCTTCAAAACTCCAACATTGATTTTTTTTTTTTTTTTACCTCTTCAAAACTCCAACTTTTTTTTTTTTTTTTTTTACCTCTTCAAAACTCCAACATTGATTTTTTGTTCCTTTTTTTACCTCTTCAAAACTCCACAATTTTTTTTTTTTTTTTTTTTTACCTCTTCAAAACTCAATTTTTTTTTTTTTTTTTTTTACCTCTTCAAAACTCCAACATTGATTTTTTTTTTTTTTTTACCTCTTCAAAACTCCAACTTTTTTTTTTTTTTTTTTTACCTCTTCAAAACTCCAACATTGATTTTTTGTTCCTTTTTTTACCTCTTCAAAACTCCACAATTTTTTTTTTTTTTTTTTTTTACCTCTTCAAAACTCCAACTTTTTATTTTTTTTTACCTCTTCAAAACTCATTTTTTTTAATTTATTTTTTTTACCTCTTCAAAACTCCAACATTGATTTTTTGTTCCTTTTTTTACCTCTTCAAAACTCCAATTTTTTTTTTCTTTTTTTTTACCTCTTCAAAACTCAATTTTTTTTATTTTTTTTTTACCTCTTCAAAACTCCAACTTTTTTTTTTTTTTTTTTACCTCTTCAAAACTCCAACATTGATTTTTTGTTCCTTTTTTTACCTCTTCAAAACTCCACAATTTTTTTTTTACCTCTTCAAAACTCCTAAATTTTTTTTTTTTTTTTTAACCTCTTCAAAACTCCAACTTTTTTTTTTTTTACCTCTTCAAAACTCCACAAATTTTTTTATATTTTTTTTATCTCTTCAAAACTCCACAATTTTTTATTTATTTTTTTTACCTCCTCAAAACTCTACAATTTTTTTTTTTTTTTTTTTACCTCTTCAAAACTCCAACATTTTTTTTTTTTTTACCTCTTCAAAACTCTACAATTTTTTTTTTTGTTCCTTTTTTTACCTCTTCAAAACTCCAACTTTTTTTTTTTTTTTACCTCTTCAAAACTCAATTTTTTTTTTTTTTTTTTTTTTACCTCTTCAAAACTCCAACATTGATTTTTTGTTCCTTTTTTTACCTCTTCAAAACTCAATTTTTTTTAATTTTTTTTTACCTCTTCAAAACTCCAACATTGATTTTTTGTTCCTTTTTTTACCTCTTCAAAACTCCAAATTTTTTTTTCTTTTTTTTTACATCTTCAAAACTCAATTTTTTTTATTTTTTTTTTACCTCTTCAAAACTCCAACTTTTTTTTTTTTTTTTTTACCTCTTCAAAACTCCAACATTGATTTTTTGTTCCTTTTTTTACCTCTTCAAAACTCCACAATTTTTTTTTTACCTCTTCAAAACTCCTAAATTTTTTTTTTTTTTTTTAACCTCTTCAAAACTCCAACTTTTTTTTTTTTTACCTCTTCAAAACTCCACAAATTTTTTTATATTTTTTTTATCTCTTCAAAACTCCACAATTTTTTATTTATTTTTTTTACCTCCTCAAAACTCTACAATTTTTTTTTTTTTTTTTTTTTACCTCTTCAAAACTCCAACATTTTTTTTTTTTTTTACCTCTTCAAAACTCTACAATTTTTTTTTTTGTTCCTTTTTTTACCTCTTCAAAACTCCAACTTTTTTTTTTTTTTACCTCTTCAAAACTCAATTTTTTTTTTTTTTTTTTTTTTACCTCTTCAAAACTCCAACATTGATTTTTTGTTCCTTTTTTTACCTCTTCAAAACTCAATTTTTTTTTATTTTTTTTTTACCTCTTCAAAACTCCAACATTGATTTTTTGTTCCTTTTTTTACCTCTTCAAAACTCCAAATTTTTTTTTTTTTTTTTTTGACCTCTTCAAAACTCTTTTTTTTTTTTTTTTTTTTTACCTCTTCAAAACTCCAACTTTTTTTTTTTTTTTACCTCTTCAAAACTCCACAATTTTTTTTTTATTTTTTTTTACCTCTTCAAAACTCCAACTTTTTTTTTTTTTTACCTCTTCAAAACTCCACAATTTTTTTTTTTTTTTTTTTTACCTCTTCAAAACTCCAACTTTTTTTTTTTTTTTACCTCTTCAAAACTCCACAATTTATTTTTTATTTTTTTTTACCTCTTCAAAACTCCAACTTTTTTTTTTTTTTTTTTTACCTCTTCAAAACTCCAACTTTTTTATTTTTTTACCTCTTCAAAACTCCAACTTTTTTTTTTTTTTTTTTTTTTTACCTCTTCAAAACTCCAACATTGATTTTTTGTTCCTTTTTTTACCTCTTCAAAACTCAATTTTTTTTTATTTTTTTTTTACCTCTTCAAAACTCCAACATTGATTTTTTGTTCCTTTTTTTACCTCTTCAAAACTCCAAATTTTTTTTTTTTTTTTTTTGACCTCTTCAAAACTCTTTTTTTTTTTTTTTTTTTTTACCTCTTCAAAACTCCAACTTTTTTTTTTTTTTTACCTCTTCAAAACTCCACAATTTTTTTTTTTTTTTTTTTTTACCTCTTCAAAACTCCACAATTTTTTTTTTTTTTTTTTTACCTCTTCAAAACTCCAACTTTTTTTTTTTTTTTACCTCTTCAAAACTCCACAATTTTTTTTTTTTTTTTTTTACCTCTTCAAAACTCCAACTTTTTTTTTTTTTTACCTCTTCAAAACTCCAACTTTTTTTTTTTTTTTTTTTACCTCTTCAAAACTCCAACTTTTTTTGTTCCTTTTTTTACCTCTTCAAAACTCCAACTTTTTTTTTTTACCTCTTCAAAACTCTTTTTTTTTTTTTTTTTTTTACCTCTTCAAAACTCCAACTTTTTTTTTTTTTTTTTACCTCTTCAAAACTCCAACATTGATTTTTTGTTCCTTTTTTTACCTCTTCAAAACTCCACAATTTTTTTTTTACCTCTTCAAAACTCCAACTTTTTTTTTTTTTTTTTATACCTCTTCAAAACTCCAACATTTTTTTTTTTTTTACCTCTTCAAAACTCCAACATTGATTTTTTGTTCCTTTTTTTACCTCTTCAAAACTCCAAATTTTTTTTTCTTTTTTTTTACCTCTTCAAAACTCAATTTTTTTTTTTTTTTTTTTACCTCTTCAAAACTCCAACTTTTTTTTTTTTTTTTACCTCTTCAAAACTCTACAATTTTTTTTTTTTTTTTTTTTTTACCTCTTCAAAACTCCAACTTTTTTTTTTTTTTACCTCTTCAAAACTCCAACTTTTTTTTTTTTTTTTTTACCTCTTCAAAACTCCAACATTGATTTTTTGTTCCTTTTTTTACCTCTTCAAAACTCCAACATTTTTTTTTTTTTTACCTCTTCAAAACTCCAACATTGATTTTTTGTTCCTTTTTCTACCTCTTCAAAACTCCACAAATTTTTTTATTTTTTTTTTTACCTCTTCAAAACTCCAACTTTTTTTTTTTTTTTTACCTCTTCAAAACTCTACAATTTTTTTTTTTTTTTTTTTTTACCTCTTCAAAACTCCAACTTTTTTTTTTTTTTTACCTCTTCAAAACTCTACAATTTTTTTTTTTTTTTTTTTTTACCTCTTCAAAACTCCAACTTTTTTTTTTTTTTTACCTCTTCAAAACTCCAACATTGATTTTTTGTTCCTTTTTCTACCTCTTCAAAACTCCACAATTTTTTTTATTTTTTTTTTTACCTCTTCAAAACTCCAACTTTTTTTTTTTTTACCTCTTCAAAACTCAATTTTTTTTTTTTTTTTTTTTACCTCTTCAAAACTCCAACATTGATTTTTTGTTCCTTTTTTTACCTCTTCAAAACTCTACAATTTTTTTTTCTTTTTTTTTACCTCTTCAAAACTCAATTTTTTTTTTTTTTTTTTACCTCTTCAAAACTCTACAATTTTTTTTTTTTTTTTTTTTTTACCTCTTCAAAACTCCAACTTTTTTTTTTTTTACCTCTTCAAAACTCCAACTTTTTTTTTTTTTTTTTTACCTCTTCAAAACTCCAACATTGATTTTTTGTTCCTTTTTTTACCTCTTCAAAACTCCACAATTTTTTTTTCTTTTTTTTTACCTCTTCAAAACTCAATTTTTTTTTTTTTTTTACCTCTTCAAAACTCCAACTTTTTTTTTTTTTTTTTTACCTCTTCAAAACTCCAACATTGATTTTTTGTTCCTTTTTTTACCTCTTCAAAACTCCACAATTTTTTTTTACCTCTTCAAAACTCCAACTTTTTTTTTTTTTTTTTTTACCTCTTCAAAACTCCAACATTGATTTTTTGTTCCTTTTTTTACCTCTTCAAAACTCTTTTTTTTTTACCTCTTCAAAACTCAATTTTTTTTTTTTTTTTTTTACCTCTTCAAAACTCCAACTTTTTTTTTTTTTTTTACCTCTTCAAAACTCTACAATTTTTTTTTTTTTTTTTTTTTACCTCTTCAAAACTCCAACTGTTTTTTTTTTACCTCTTCAAAACTCCAACTTTTTTTTTTTTTTTTTTTACCTCTTCAAGACTCCAACATTGATTTTTTGTTCCTTTTTTTACCTCTTCAAAACTCAATTTTTTTTTTTTTTTTTACCTCTTCAAAACTCCAACATTGATTTTTTTTTTTTTTTTTTACCTCTTCAAAACTCCAACGTTTTTTTTTTTTTTACCTCTTCAAAACTCCAACATTGATTTTTTGTTCCTTTTTCTACCTCTTCAAAACTCCACAATTTTTTTTTTTTTTTTTTTTTACCTCTTCAAAACTCCAACTTTTTTTTTTTTTTTTACCTCTTCAAAACTCTACAATTTTTTTTTTTTTTTTTTTTTTTACCTCTTCAAAACTCCAACTTTTTTTTTTTTTTTTACCTCTTCAAAACTCCAACATTTTATTTTTTTTTACCTCTTCAAAACTCTTTTTTTTTTTTTTTTTTTTTTTACCTCTTCAAAACTCCAACATTGATTTTTTGTTCCTTTTTTTACCTCTTCAAAACTCCAAATTTTTTTTTTTTTTTTTTTTACCTCTTCAAAACTCAATTTTTTTTTTTTTTTTTTTACCTCTTCAAAACTCCAACTTTTTTTTTTTTTTTTACCTCTTCAAAACTCCAACATTGATTTTTTGTTCCTTTTTCTACCTCTTCAAAACTCCACAATTTTTTTTATTTTTTTGTTTTACCTCTTCAAAACTCCAACTTTTTTTTTTTTTACCTCTTCAAAACTCAATTTTTTTTTTTTTTTTTTTTTTACCTCTTCAAAACTCCAACATTGATTTTTTGTTCCTTTTTTTACCTCTTCAAAACTCCAAATTTTTTTTTCTTTTTTTTTACCTCTTCAAAACTCAATTTTTTTTTTTTTTTTACCTCTTCAAAACTCTACAATTTTTTTTTTTTTTTTTTTACCTCTTCAAAACTCCAACTTTTTTTTTTTTTTACCTCTTCAAAACTCCAACTTTTTTTTTTTTTTTTTTACCTCTTCAAAACTCCAATTTTTTTTTTTTTTTACCTCTTCAAAACTCCTAATTTTTTTTTTTTTTACCTCTTCAAAACTCCTAATTTTTTTTTTTTTTTTACCTCTTCAAAACTCCAACTTTTTTTTTTTTTTACCTCTTCAAAACTCCACAAATTTTTTTATATTTTTTTTACCTCTTCAAAACTCCAACTTTTTTTTTTTTTTACCTCTTCAAAACTCCAATTTTTTTTTTTTTTTACCTCTTCAAAACTCTACAATTTTTTTTTTTTTTTTTTTTTACCTCTTCAAAACTCCAACTTTTTTTTTTTTTTACCTCTTCAAAACTCCAACTTTTTTTTTTTTTTACCTCTTCAAAACTCCAACTTTTTTTTTTTTTTTTACCTCTTCAAAACTCCAACATTTTTTTTTTTTTTACCTCTTCAAAACTCCAACATTGATTTTTTGTTCCTTTTTTTACCTCTTCAAAACTCCAAATTTTTTTTTTTTTTTTTTTTCACCTCTTCAAAACTCAATTTTTTTTTTTTTTTTACCTCTTCAAAACTCCAACTTTTTTTTTTTTTTTACCTCTTCAAAACTCCACAATTTTTTTTTTTTTTTTTTTTTACCTCTTCAAAACTCCAACTTTTTTTTTTTTTTACCTCTTCAAAACTCCAACTTTTTTTTTTTTTTTTTTACCTCTTCAAAACTCCAACTTTTTTTTTTTTTTACCTCTTCAAAACTCCAACTTTTTTTTTTTTTTTTACCTCTTCAAAACTCCATTTTTTTTTTTTTTTACCTCTTCAAAACTCCAACTTTTTTTTTTTTTTACCTCTTCAAAACTCCAACTTTTTTTTTTTTTTACCTCTTCAAAACTCCAACTTTTTTTTTTTTTTTTTTACCTCTTCAAAACTCCAACATTGATTTTTTGTTCCTTTTTTTACCTCTTCAAAACTCTTTTTTTTTTTACCTCTTCAAAACTCCACAATTTTTTTTTTTTTTTTTTTATCTCTTCAAAACTCAATTTTTTTTTTTTTTTTTTACCTCTTCAAAACTCCAATTTTTTTTTTTTTACCTGTTCAAAACTCCAAATTTTTTTTTTTTTTACCTCTTCAAAACTCCAACATTTTTTTTCCCTCTTCAAAACTCCAACATTAAAATAATTCTTTCTTTTTTACCTCTTCAAAACTCCAACATTAAAATAATTCTTTGTTTATTACCTCTTCAAAACTCCAACATTAATTTCTTTTTTTTTTAGCTCTTCAAAAGTCCAACATTTTTTTTTTTTTACCTCTTCAAAACTCCAACATTAAAAGATGTATTTCTTTTTTTACCTCTTCAAAACTCCAACGTTAATTTCTTTTTTTTTTATCTCTTCAAAAGTCCAACATTTTTTTTTTTTACCTCTTCAAAACTCCAACATTAAAAGATTTTTTTTTTTTTTTACCTCTTCAAAACTCCAATGTTATTATTATTTTTGTTTTTACCTCTTCAAAAGCCCAACATTTTTTTTTTTTTACCTCTTCAAAACTCCAACATTTTTTTAAAACTTTTTTTTACCTCTTCAAAACTCAAAAATTAAAAGATTTATTTCTTTTTTTACCTCTTCAAAACTCCAACATTAAAATAAATCTTTCTTTTTTACCTCTTCAAAACTCCAACATTAATTTCTTTTTTTTTTACCTCTTCAAAACTCCAACATTTTTTTTTTTACCTCTTCAAAACTGCAACATTTTTTTTTTTTACCTCTTCAAAACTCCAACATTAAAATAATTCTTTCTTTTTTACTTCTCTAAAAAAAATTATGTTGGAGTTTCAACATTATTTTTTTTTTTTTTTTTTTTACCTCTTCAAAACTCCAACAATAAAAGATGTATTTCTTTTTTTACCTCTTCAAAACTCCAACATTAATTTCTTTTTTTTTACCTCTTCAAAACTCCAACATTAAAAGATTTATTTATTTTTTTACCTCTTCAAAACTCCAACATTAAACGATTTATTTATTTTTTTACCTCTTCAAAACTCCAACATTAAAAGAATTCTATCTTTTTTACCTCTTCAAAAGTCCAACATTAATTTTTTTTTTTTTTACCTCTTATAAAGTTTAACATTAAAATAATTCTTTCTTTTTTACCTCTTCAAAACTCCAACATTTTTTATTTTTTTTTACCTCTTCAAAACTCCAACATTAAAAGATGTATTTCTTTTTTTACCTCTTCAAAACTCCAACATTAATTTCTTTTTTTTTACCTCTTCAAAACTCCAACATTAAAAGATTTATTTCTTTTTTTTACCTCTTCAAAACTCCAACATTAAAAGATTTATTTCTTTTTTTACCTCTTCAAAACTCCAACATTAAAAGAATTCTTTCTTTTTTACCTCTTCAAAAGTCCAACATTAATTTTTTTTTTTTTTACCTCTTCAAAAGTTTAACATTAAAATAATTCTTTCTTTTTTACCTCTTCAAAACTCCAACATTTTTTATTTTTTTTTACCTCTTCAAAACTCCAACATTAAAATAATTATTTCTTTTTTACCTCTCTAAAAACTCCAACATAAATTCTTTTTTTTCTTTTTTTTACCTCTTCAAAACTCCAACATTAAAATAATTCTTTGTTTATTTCCTCCTCAAAACTCCAACATTAATTTCTTTTTTTTTTTACCTCTTCAAAAGTCCAACATTTTTTTTTTTTTTTACCTCTTCAAAACTCCAACATTAAAAGATTTATTTCTTTTTTTACCTCTTCAAAACGCCAACGTTAATTTCTTTTTTTTTTATCTCTTCAAAAGTCCAACATTTTTTTTTTTTACCTCTTCAAAACTCCAACATTTAAAGATTTATTTCTTTTTTTACCTCTTCAAAACTCCAACATTATTATTATTATTTTTTTTTACCTCTTCAAAACTCCAACATTAATTCCTTTTTTTTTTTACCTCTTCAAAACTCCAACATTTTAATAATTCTTTTTTTTTTACCTCTTCAAAACTCCAACATTTTTTTTTTTTTTACCTCTTCAAAACTCCAACATTGATTTTTTGTTCCTTTTTTTACCTCTTCAAAACTCCAAATTTTTTTTTTTTTTTTTTTTACCTCTTCAAAACTCAATTTTTTTTTTTTTTTTACCTCTTCAAAACTCCAACATTGATTTTTTGTTCCTTTTTTTACCTCTTCAAAACTCCACAATTTTTTTTTTTTTTTTTTTTTACCTCTTCAAAACTCCAACTTTTTATTTTTTTTTACCTCTTCAAAACTCATTTTTTTTTATTTATTTTTTTTACCTCTTCAAAACTCCAACATTGATTTTTTGTTCCTTTTTTTACCTCTTCAAAACTCCAAATTTTTTTTTTTTTTTTTTTTACCTCTTCAAAACTCCAACTTTTTATTTTTTTTTACCTCTTCAAAACTCTTTTTTTTTTTTTTTTTTTTTTTACCTCTTCAAAACTCCAACATTGATTTTTTGTTCCTTTTTTTACCTCTTCAAAACTCCAAATTTTTTTTTTTTTTTTTTTTACCTCTTCAAAACTCAATTTTTTTTTTTTTTTTTTACCTCTTCAAAACTCCAACTTTTTTTTTTTTTTTTACCTCTTCAAAACTCCAACATTGATTTTTTGTTCCTTTTTCTACCTCTTCAAAACTCCACAATTTTTTTTATTTTTTTGTTTTACCTCTTCAAAACTCCAACTTTTTTTTTTTTTACCTCTTCAAAACTCAATTTTTTTTTTTTTTTTTTTTTACCTCTTCAAAACTCCAACATTGATTTTTTGTTCCTTTTTTTACCTCTTCAAAACTCCAAATTTTTTTTTCTTTTTTTTTACCTCTTCAAAACTCAATTTTTTTTTTTTTTTTACCTTTTCAAAACTCTACAATTTTTTTTTTTTTTTTTTTTACCTCTTCAAAACTCCAACTTTTTTTTTTTTTTACCTCTTCAAAACTCCAACTTTTTTTTTTTTTTTTTTTACCTCTTCAAAACTCCAACTTTTTTTTTTTTTTACCTCTTCAAAACTCCAACTTTTTTTTTTTTTTTTTTTTACCTCTTCAAAACTCCTAATTTTTTTTTTTTTTACCTCTTCAAAACTCCTAATTTTTTTTTTTTTTTTACCTCTTCAAAACTCCAACTTTTTTTTTTTTTTACCTCTTCAAAACTCCACAAATTTTTTTATATTTTTTTTACCTCTTCAAAACTCCAACTTTTTTTTTTTTTTACCTCTTCAAAACTCCAACTTTTTTTTTTTTTTTTACCTCTTCAAAACTCTACAATTTTTTTTTTTTTTTTTTTTTACCTCTTCAAAACTCCAACTTTTTTTTTTTTTTACCTCTTCAAAACTCCAACTTTTTTTTTTTTTTACCTCTTCAAAACTCCAACTTTTTTTTTTTTTTTTACCTCTTCAAAACTCCAACATTTTTTTTTTTTTTACCTCTTCAAAACTCCAACATTGATTTTTTGTTCCTTTTTTTACCTCTTCAAAACTCCAAATTTTTTTTTTTTTTTTTTTTTCACCTCTTCAAAACTCAATTTTTTTTTTTTTTTTACCTCTTCAAAACTCCAACTTTTTTTTTTTTTTTACCTCTTCAAAACTCCACAATTTTTTTTTTTTTTTTTTTTACCTCTTCAAAACTCCAACTTTTTTTTTTTTTTACCTCTTCAAAACTCCAACTTTTTTTTTTTTTTTTTTACCTCTTCAAAACTCCAACTTTTTTTTTTTTTTACCTCTTCAAAACTCCAACTTTTTTTTTTTTTTTTACCTCTTCAAAACTCCATTTTTTTTTTTTTTTACCTCTTCAAAACTCCAACTTTTTTTTTTTTTTACCTCTTCAAAACTCCAACTTTTTTTTTTTTTTACCTCTTCAAAACTCCAACTTTTTTTTTTTTTTTTTTACCTCTTCAAAACTCCAACATTGATTTTTTGTTCCTTTTTTTACCTCTTCAAAACTCTTTTTTTTTTTACCTCTTCAAAACTCCACAATTTTTTTTTTTTTTTTTTATCTCTTCAAAACTCAATTTTTTTTTTTTTTTTTTACCTCTTCAAAACTCCAATTTTTTTTTTTTTACCTGTTCAAAACTCCAAATTTTTTTTTTTTTTACCTCTTCAAAACTCCAACATTTTTTTTCCCTCTTCAAAACTCCAACATTAAAATAATTCTTTCTTTTTTACCTCTTCAAAACTCCAACATTAAAATAATTCTTTGTTTATTACCTCTTCAAAACTCCAACATTAATTTCTTTTTTTTTTAGCTCTTCAAAAGTCCAACATTTTTTTTTTTTTACCTCTTCAAAACTCCAACATTAAAAGATGTATTTCTTTTTTTACCTCTTCAAAACTCCAACGTTAATTTCTTTTTTTTTTATCTCTTCAAAAGTCCAACATTTTTTTTTTTTACCTCTTCAAAACTCCAACATTAAAAGATTTTTTTTTTTTTTTACCTCTTCAAAACTCCAATGTTATTATTATTTTTGTTTTTACCTCTTCAAAAGCCCAACATTTTTTTTTTTTTACCTCTTCAAAACTCCAACATTTTTTTAAAACTTTTTTTTACCTCTTCAAAACTCAAAAATTAAAAGATTTATTTCTTTTTTTACCTCTTCAAAACTCCAACATTAAAATAAATCTTTCTTTTTTACCTCTTCAAAACTCCAACATTAATTTCTTTTTTTTTTACCTCTTCAAAACTCCAACATTTTTTTTTTTACCTCTTCAAAACTGCAACATTTTTTTTTTTTACCTCTTCAAAACTCCAACATTAAAATAATTCTTTCTTTTTTACTTCTCTAAAAAAAATTATGTTGGAGTTTCAACATTATTTTTTTTTTTTTTTTTTTTACCTCTTCAAAACTCCAACAATAAAAGATGTATTTCTTTTTTTACCTCTTCAAAACTCCAACATTAATTTCTTTTTTTTTACCTCTTCAAAACTCCAACATTAAAAGATTTATTTATTTTTTTACCTCTTCAAAACTCCAACATTAAACGATTTATTTATTTTTTTACCTCTTCAAAACTCCAACATTAAAAGAATTCTATCTTTTTTACCTCTTCAAAAGTCCAACATTAATTTTTTTTTTTTTTACCTCTTATAAAGTTTAACATTAAAATAATTCTTTCTTTTTTACCTCTTCAAAACTCCAACATTTTTTATTTTTTTTTACCTCTTCAAAACTCCAACATTAAAAGATGTATTTCTTTTTTTACCTCTTCAAAACTCCAACATTAATTTCTTTTTTTTTACCTCTTCAAAACTCCAACATTAAAAGATTTATTTCTTTTTTTTACCTCTTCAAAACTCCAACATTAAAAGATTTATTTCTTTTTTTACCTCTTCAAAACTCCAACATTAAAAGAATTCTTTCTTTTTTACCTCTTCAAAAGTCCAACATTAATTTTTTTTTTTTTTACCTCTTCAAAAGTTTAACATTAAAATAATTCTTTCTTTTTTACCTCTTCAAAACTCCAACATTTTTTATTTTTTTTTACCTCTTCAAAACTCCAACATTAAAATAATTATTTCTTTTTTACCTCTCTAAAAACTCCAACATAAATTCTTTTTTTTCTTTTTTTTACCTCTTCAAAACTCCAACATTAAAATAATTCTTTGTTTATTTCCTCCTCAAAACTCCAACATTAATTTCTTTTTTTTTTTACCTCTTCAAAAGTCCAACATTTTTTTTTTTTTTTACCTCTTCAAAACTCCAACATTAAAAGATTTATTTCTTTTTTTACCTCTTCAAAACGCCAACGTTAATTTCTTTTTTTTTTATCTCTTCAAAAGTCCAACATTTTTTTTTTTTACCTCTTCAAAACTCCAACATTTAAAGATTTATTTCTTTTTTTACCTCTTCAAAACTCCAACATTATTATTATTTTTTTTTTTTACCTCTTCAAAACTCCAACATTAATTCCTTTTTTTTTTTACCTCTTCAAAACTCCAACATTTTAATAATTCTTTTTTTTTTACCTCTTCAAAACTCCAACATTTTTTTTTTTTTTACCTCTTCAAAACTCCAACATTGATTTTTTGTTCCTTTTTTTACCTCTTCAAAACTCCAAATTTTTTTTTTTTTTTTTTTACCTCTTCAAAACTCAATTTTTTTTTTTTTTTTACCTCTTCAAAACTCCAACATTGATTTTTTGTTCCTTTTTTTACCTCTTCAAAACTCCACAATTTTTTTTTTTTTTTTTTTTTACCTCTTCAAAACTCCAACTTTTTATTTTTTTTTACCTCTTCAAAACTCATTTTTTTTTATTTATTTTTTTTACCTCTTCAAAACTCCAACATTGATTTTTTGTTCCTTTTTTTACCTCTTCAAAACTCCAAATTTTTTTTTTTTTTTTTTTACCTCTTCAAAACTCAATTTTTTTTTTTTTTTTACCTCTTCAAAACTCCAACTTTTTTTTTTTTTTTTTACCTCTTCAAAACTCCAACTTTTTTTTTTTTTTTACCTCTTCAAAACTCAATTTTTTTTTTTTTTTTTACCTCTTCAAAACTCCAACTTTTTTTTTTTTTTACCTCTTCAAAACTCCAACTTTTTTTTTTTTTTTTTTTACCTCTTCAAAACTCCAACTTTTTTTTTTTTTTTACCTCTTCAAAACTCCAACATTGATTTTTTGTTCCTTTTTTTACCTCTTCAAAACTCCAACTTTTTTTTTTTTTTTACCTCTTCAAAACTCAATTTTTTTTTTTTTTTTTTTTTTACCTCTTCAAAACTCCAACATTGATTTTTTTTTTTTTTTTACCTCTTCAAAACTCCAACTTTTTTTTTTTTTTTACCTCTTCAAAACTCCAACATTGATTTTTTGTTCCTTTTTTTACCTCTTCAAAACTCCAACTTTTTTTTTTTTTTTACCTCTTCAAAACTCAATTTTTTTTTTTTTTTTTTTTTTACCTCTTCAAAACTCCAACATTGATTTTTTTTTTTTTTTTACCTCTTCAAAACTCCAACTTTTTTTTTTTTTTTACCTCTTCAAAACTCCACAATTTTTTTTTTTTTTTTTTTTACCTCTTCAAAACTCCAACTTTTTTTTTTTTTTACCTCTTCAAAACTCCAACTTTTTTTTTTTTTTTTACCTCTTCAAAACTCCAACATTGATTTTTTGTTCCTTTTTTTACCTCTTCAAAACTCCACAATTTTTTTTTTTTTTTTTTTTTACCTCTTCAAAGCTCCAACTTTTTATTTTTTTTTACCTCTTCAAAACTCTTTTTTTTTTTTTTTTTTTACCTCTTCAAAACTCCAACATTGATTTTTTGTTCCTTTTTTTACCTCTTCAAAACTCCAACTTTTTTTTTTTTTTTACCTCTTCAAAACTAAATTTTTTTTTTTTTTTTTTTTTATCTCTTCAAAACTCCAACATTGATTTTTATTTTTTTTTTACCTCTTCAAAACTCCAACTTTTTTTTTTTTTTTACCTCTTCAAAACTCCACAATTTTTTTTTATTTTTTTTTTACCTCTTCAAAACTCCAACTTTTTTTTTTTTTTACCTCTTCAAAACTCCATTTTTTTTTTTTTTTACCTCTTCAAAACTCCAACTTTTTTTTTTTTTACCTCTTCAAAACTCCAACTTTTTTTTTTTTTTACCTCTTCAAAACTCCATTTTTTTTTTTTTTTACCTCTTCAAAACTCCAACTTTTTTTTTTTTTACCTCTTCAAAACTCCAACATTGATTTTTTTTTTTTTTTTTTACCTCTTCAAAACTCCAACTTTTTTTTTTTTTTTACCTCTTCAAAACTCCAACATTGATTTTTTGTTCCTTTTTTTACCTCTTCAAAACTCCAACTTTTTTTTTTTTTTACCTCTTCAAAACTCCAACTTTTTTTTTTTTTTTTACCTCTTCAAAACTCTACAATTTTTTTTTTTTTTTTTTTTTACCTCTTCAAAACTCCAACTTTTTTTTTTTTTTTTACCTCTTCAAAACTCCAACTTTTTTTTTTTTTACCTATTCAAAACTCTACAATTTTTTTTTTTTTTTTTTTTTTACCTCTTCAAAACTCCAACATTTTTTTTTTTTTTACCTCTTCAAAACTCCAACATTGATTTTTTGTTCCTTTTTCTACCTCTTCAAAACTCCACAATTTTTTTTTTTTTTTTTTTTTACCTCTTCAAAACTCCAACATTGATTTTTTGTTCCTTTTTTTACCTCTTCAAAACTCCAACATTGATTTTTTGTTCCTTTTTTTACCTCTTCAAAACTCAATTTTTTTTTCTTTTTTTTTTACCTCTTCAAAACTCCAACATTGATTTTTTGTTCCTTTTTATACCTCTTCAAAACTCCAAATTTTTTTTTCTTTTTTTTTACCTCTTCAAAACTCCAACTTTTTTTTTTTTTTTTTACCTCTTCAAAACTCTACAATTTTTTTTTTTTTTTTTTTTTACCTCTTCAAAACTCCAACTTTTTTTTTTTTTTACCTCTTCAAAACTCCAACTTTTTTTTTTTTTTTTTTTACCTCTTCAAAACTCCAATTTTTTTTTTTTTTTACCTCTTCAAAACTCCAACTTTTTTTTTTTTTTACCTCTTCAAAACTCCAACTTTTTTTTTTTTTACCTCTTCAAAACTCCAACATTGATTTTTTGTTCCTTTTTTTACCTCTTCAAAACTCCACAATTTTTTTTTTTTTTTTTTTACCTCTTCAAAACTCCAACATTTTTTTTTTTTTTACCTCTTCAAAACTCCAACATTGATTTTTTGTTCCTTTTTTTACCTCTTCAAAACTCCAAATTTTTTTTTTTTTTTTTTTTACCTCTTCAAAACTCAATTTTTTTTTTTTTTTTACCTCTTCAAAACTCCACAATTTTTTTTTTTTTTTTTTTTACCTCTTCAAAACTCCAACTTTTTATTTTTTTTTACCTCTTCAAAACTCCAACTTTTTTTTTTTTTTACCTCTTCAAAACTCCAACATTGATTTTTTGTTCCTTTTTCTACCTCTTCAAAACTCCACAATTTTTTTTATTTTTTTTTTTACCTCTTCAAAACTCCAACTTTTTTTTTTTTTACCTCTTCAAAACTATATATTTTTTTTTTTTTTTTTTTTACCTCTTCAAAACTCCAACATTGATTTTTTGTTCCTTTTTTTACCTCTTCAAAACTCCAAATTTTTTTTTCTTTTTTTTTACCTCTTCAAAACTCAATTTTTTTTTTTTTTTACCTCTTCAAAACTCCAACTTTTTTTTTTTTACCTCTTCAAAACTCCAACTTTTTTTTTTTTTTTTTTACCTCTTCAAAACTCCAACATTGATTTTTTGTTCCTTTTTTTACCTCTTCAAAACTCCACAATTTTTTTTTCTTTTTTTTTACCTCTTCAAAACTCAATTTTTTTTTTTTTTTTACCTCTTCAAAACTCCAACTTTTTTTTTTTTTTTTTTACCTCTTCAAAACTCCAACATTGATTTTTTGTTCCTTTTTTTACCTCTTCAAAACTCCACAATTTTTTTTTACCTCTTCAAAACTCCAACTTTTTTTTTTTTTTTTTTTTACCTCTTCAAAACTCCAACATTGATTTTTTGTTCCTTTTTTTACCTCTTCAAAACTCTTTTTTTTTTACCTCTTCAAAACTCAATTTTTTTTTTTTTTTTTTTACCTCTTCAAAACTCCAACTTTTTTTTTTTTTTTTACCTCTTCAAAACTCTACAATTTTTTTTTTTTTTTTTTTTACCTCTTCAAAACTCCAACTGTTTTTTTTTTACCTCTTCAAAACTCCAACTTTTTTTTTTTTTTTTTTTACCTCTTCAAGACTCCAACATTGATTTTTTGTTCCTTTTTTTACCTCTTCAAAACTCAATTTTTTTTTTTTTTTTTACCTCTTCAAAACTCCAACATTGATTTTTTTTTTTTTTTTTTACCTCTTCAAAACTCCAACGTTTTTTTTTTTTTTACCTCTTCAAAACTCCAACATTGATTTTTTGTTCCTTTTTCTACCTCTTCAAAACTCCACAATTTTTTTTTTTTTTTTTTTTTACCTCTTCAAAACTCCAACTTTTTTTTTTTTTTTACCTCTTCAAAACTCTACAATTTTTTTTTTTTTTTTTTTTTTTACCTCTTCAAAACTCCAACTTTTTTTTTTTTTTTTACCTCTTCAAAACTCCAACTTTTTATTTTTTTTTACCTCTTCAAAACTCTTTTTTTTTTTTTTTTTTTTTTTACCTCTTCAAAACTCCAACATTGATTTTTTGTTCCTTTTTTTACCTCTTCAAAACTCCAAATTTTTTTTTTTTTTTTTTTTACCTCTTCAAAACTCAATTTTTTTTTTTTTTTTTACCTCTTCAAAACTCCAACTTTTTTTTTTTTTTTTACCTCTTCAAAACTCCAACATTGATTTTTTGTTCCTTTTTCTACCTCTTCAAAACTCCACAATTTTTTTTATTTTTTTGTTTTACCTCTTCAAAACTCCAACTTTTTTTTTTTTTACCTCTTCAAAACTCAATTTTTTTTTTTTTTTTTTTTACCTCTTCAAAACTCCAACATTGATTTTTTGTTCCTTTTTTTACCTCTTCAAAACTCCAAATTTTTTTTTCTTTTTTTTTACCTCTTCAAAACTCAATTTTTTTTTTTTTTTACCTCTTCAAAACTCTACAATTTTTTTTTTTTTTTTTTTTACCTCTTCAAAACTCCAACTTTTTTTTTTTTTTACCTCTTCAAAACTCCAACTTTTTTTTTTTTTTTTTTTACCTCTTCAAAACTCCAATTTTTTTTTTTTTTACCTCTTCAAAACTCCTAATTTTTTTTTTTTTTACCTCTTCAAAACTCCTAATTTTTTTTTTTTTTTTACCTCTTCAAAACTCCAACTTTTTTTTTTTTTTACCTCTTCAAAACTCCACAAATTTTTTTATATTTTTTTTACCTCTTCAAAACTCCAACTTTTTTTTTTTTTTACCTCTTCAAAACTCCAACTTTTTTTTTTTTTTTTACCTCTTCAAAACTCTACAATTTTTTTTTTTTTTTTTTTTTACCTCTTCAAAACTCCAACTTTTTTTTTTTTTACCTCTTCAAAACTCCAACTTTTTTTTTTTTTTACCTCTTCAAAACTCCAACTTTTTTTTTTTTTTTTACCTCTTCAAAACTCCAACATTTTTTTTTTTTTACCTCTTCAAAACTCCAACATTGATTTTTTGTTCCTTTTTTTACCTCTTCAAAACTCCAATTTTTTTTTTTTTTTTTTTACCTCTTCAAAACTCAATTTTTTTTTTTTTTTTACCTCTTCAAAACTCCAACTTTTTTTTTTTTTTTACCTCTTCAAAACTCCACAAATTTTTTTATATTTTTTTTACCTCTTCAAAACTCCAACTTTTTTTTTTTTTTTACCTCTTCAAAACTCCAACTTTTTTTTTTTTTTTTACCTCTTCAAAACTCTACAATTTTTTTTTTTTTTTTTTTTACCTCTTCAAAACTCCAACTTTTTTTTTTTTTTACCTCTTCAAAACTCCAACTTTTTTTTTTTTTTACCTCTTCAAAACTCCAACTTTTTTTTTTTTTTTTACCTCTTCAAAACTCCAACATTTTTTTTTTTTTACCTCTTCAAAACTCCAACATTGATTTTTTGTTCCTTTTTTTACCTCTTCAAAACTCCAAATTTTTTTTTTTTTTTTTTTTACCTCTTCAAAACTCAATTTTTTTTTTTTTTTACCTCTTCAAAACTCCAACTTTTTTTTTTTTTTTACCTCTTCAAAACTCCACAATTTTTTTTTTTTTTTTTTTTTACCTCTTCAAAACTCCAACTTTTTTTTTTTTTTTACCTCTTCAAAACTCCAACTTTTTTTTTTTTTTTTTTACCTCTTCAAAACTCCAACTTTTTTTTTTTTTTACCTCTTCAAAACTCCAACTTTTTTTTTTTTTTTTACCTCTTCAAAACTCCATTTTTTTTTTTTTTTACCTCTTCAAAACTCCAACTTTTTTTTTTTTTACCTCTTCAAAACTCCAACTTTTTTTTTTTTTACCTCTTCAAAACTCCAACTTTTTTTTTTTTTTTTTACCTCTTCAAAACTCCAACATTGATTTTTTGTTCCTTTTTTTACCTCTTCAAAACTCTTTTTTTTTTTACCTCTTCAAAACTCCACAATTTTTTTTTTTTTTTTTTTATCTCTTCAAAACTCAATTTTTTTTTTTTTTTTTTACCTCTTCAAAACTCCAATTTTTTTTTTTTTACCTGTTCAAAACTCCAAATTTTTTTTTTTTTTACCTCTTCAAAACTCCAACATTTTTTTTCCCTCTTCAAAACTCCAACATTAAAATAATTCTTTCTTTTTTACCTCTTCAAAACTCCAACATTAAAATAATTCTTTGTTTATTACCTCTTCAAAACTCCAACATTAATTTCTTTTTTTTTTAGCTCTTCAAAAGTCCAACATTTTTTTTTTTTTACCTCTTCAAAACTCCAACATTAAAAGATGTATTTCTTTTTTTACCTCTTCAAAACTCCAACGTTAATTTCTTTTTTTTTTATCTCTTCAAAAGTCCAACATTTTTTTTTTTTACCTCTTCAAAACTCCAACATTAAAAGATTTATTTTTTTTTTTACCTCTTCAAAACTCCAATGTTATTATTATTTTTGTTTTTACCTCTTCAAAAGCCCAACATTTTTTTTTTTTTACCTCTTCAAAACTCCAACATTTTTTAAAAACTTTTTTTTACCTCTTCAAAACTCAAAAATTAAAAGATTTATTTCTTTTTTTACCTCTTCAAAACTCCAACATTAAAATAAATCTTTCTTTTTTACCTCTTCAAAACTCCAACATTAATTTCTTTTTTTTTTACCTCTTCAAAACTCCAACATTTTTTTTTTTACCTCTTCAAAACTGCAACATTTTTTTTTTTTACCTCTTCAAAACTCCAACATTAAAATAATTCTTTCTTTTTTACTTCTCTAAAAAAAATTATGTTGGAGTTTCAACATTATTTTTTTTTTTTTTTTTTTTACCTCTTCAAAACTCCAACAATAAAAGATGTATTTCTTTTTTTACCTCTTCAAAACTCCAACATTAATTTCTTTTTTTTTTACCTCTTCAAAACTCCAACATTAAAAGATTTATTTATTTTTTTACCTCTTCAAAACTCCAACATTAAACGATTTATTTATTTTTTTACCTCTTCAAAACTCCAACATTAAAAGAATTCTATCTTTTTTACCTCTTCAAAAGTCCAACATTAATTTTTTTTTTTTTTACCTCTTATAAAGTTTAACATTAAAATAATTCTTTCTTTTTTACCTCTTCAAAACTCCAACATTTTTTATTTTTTTTTACCTCTTCAAAACTCCAACATTAAAAGATGTATTTCTTTTTTTACCTCTTCAAAACTCCAACATTAATTTCTTTTTTTTTACCTCTTCAAAACTCCAACATTAAAAGATTTATTTCTTTTTTTTACCTCTTCAAAACTCCAACATTAAAAGATTTATTTCTTTTTTTACCTCTTCAAAACTCCAACATTAAAAGAATTCTTTCTTTTTTACCTCTTCAAAAGTCCAACATTAATTTTTTTTTTTTTTACCTCTTCAAAAGTTTAACATTAAAATAATTCTTTCTTTTTTACCTCTTCAAAACTCCAACATTTTTTATTTTTTTTTACCTCTTCAAAACTCCAACATTAAAATAATTATTTCTTTTTTACCTCTCTAAAAACTCCAACATAAATTCTTTTTTTTCTTTTTTTTACCTCTTCAAAACTCCAACATTAAAATAATTCTTTGTTTATTTCCTCCTCAAAACTCCAACATTAATTTCTTTTTTTTTTTACCTCTTCAAAAGTCCAACATTTTTTTTTTTTTTTACCTCTTCAAAACTCCAACATTAAAAGATTTATTTCTTTTTTTACCTCTTCAAAACGCCAACGTTAATTTCTTTTTTTTTTATCTCTTCAAAAGTCCAACATTTTTTTTTTTTACCTCTTCAAAACTCCAACATTTAAAGATTTATTTCTTTTTTTACCTCTTCAAAACTCCAACATTATTATTATTATTTTTTTTTACCTCTTCAAAACTCCAACATTAATTCCTTTTTTTTTTTACCTCTTCAAAACTCCAACATTTTAATAATTCTTTTTTTTTTACCTCTTCAAAACTCCAACATTTTTTTTTTTTTTACCTCTTCAAAACTCCAACATTGATTTTTTGTTCCTTTTTTTACCTCTTCAAAACTCCAAATTTTTTTTTTTTTTTTTTTACCTCTTCAAAACTCAATTTTTTTTTTTTTTTTACCTCTTCAAAACTCCAACATTGATTTTTTGTTCCTTTTTTTACCTCTTCAAAACTCCACAATTTTTTTTTTTTTTTTTTTTACCTCTTCAAAACTCCAACTTTTTATTTTTTTTTACCTCTTCAAAACTCATTTTTTTTTATTTATTTTTTTTACCTCTTCAAAACTCCAACATTGATTTTTTGTTCCTTTTTTTACCTCTTCAAAACTCCAAATTTTTTTTTTTTTTTTTTTACCTCTTCAAAACTCAATTTTTTTTTTTTTTTTACCTCTTCAAAACTCCAACTTTTTTTTTTTTTTTTACCTCTTCAAAACTCCAACTTTTTTTTTTTTTTTTACCTCTTCAAAACTCAATTTTTTTTTTTTTTTTTACCTCTTCAAAACTCCAACTTTTTTTTTTTTTTACCTCTTCAAAACTCCAACTTTTTTTTTTTTTTTTTTACCTCTTCAAAACTCCAACTTTTTTTTTTTTTTTACCTCTTCAAAACTCCAACATTGATTTTTTGTTCCTTTTTTTACCTCTTCAAAACTCCAACTTTTTTTTTTTTTTTACCTCTTCAAAACTCAATTTTTTTTTTTTTTTTTTTTTACCTCTTCAAAACTCCAACATTGATTTTTTTTTTTTTTTTACCTCTTCAAAACTCCAACTTTTTTTTTTTTTTTACCTCTTCAAAACTCCACAATTTTTTTTTTTTTTTTTTTACCTCTTCAAAACTCCAACTTTTTTTTTTTTTACCTCTTCAAAACTCCAACTTTTTTTTTTTTTTTTTACCTCTTCAAAACTCCAACATTGATTTTTTGTTCCTTTTTTTACCTCTTCAAAACTCCAAAATTTTTTTTTTTTTTTTTTTTTACCTCTTCAAAACTCCAACTTTTTATTTTTTTTTACCTCTTCAAAACTCTTTTTTTTTTTTTTTTTTTACCTCTTCAAAACTCCAACATTGATTTTTTGTTCCTTTTTTTACCTCTTCAAAACTCCAACTTTTTTTTTTTTTTTACCTCTTCAAAACTAAATTTTTTTTTTTTTTTTTTTTTATCTCTTCAAAACTCCAACATTGATTTTTATTTTTTTTTTACCTCTTCAAAACTCCAACTTTTTTTTTTTTTTTACCTCTTCAAAACTCCACAATTTTTTTTTATTTTTTTTTTACCTCTTCAAAACTCCAACTTTTTTTTTTTTTTACCTCTTCAAAACTCCAACTTTTTTTTTTTTTTACCTCTTCAAAACTCCAACTTTTTATTATTTTTTTTTTACCTCTTCAAAACTCCAACATTTTTTTTTTTTTTTACCTCTTCAAAACTCCAACATTGATTTTTTGTTCCTTTTTTTACCTCTTCAAAACTCCAAATTTTTTTTTCTTTTTTTTTACCTCTTCAAAACTCAATTTTTTTTTTTTTTTACCTCTTCAAAACTCCAACATTGATTTTTTGTTCCTTTTTTTACCTCTTCAAAACTCCACATTTTTTTTTTTACCTCTTCAAAACTCCAACTTTTTTTTTTTTTTTTTTTACCTCTTCAAAACTCCAACATTGATTTTTTGTTCCTTTTTTTACCTCTTCAAAACTCTTTTTTTTTTTACCTCTTCAAAACTCAATTTTTTTTTTTTTTTTTTACCTCTTCAAAACTCCAACTTTTTTTTTTTTTACCTCTTCAAAACTCAATTTTTTTTTTTTTTTAACCTCTTCAAAACTCCAACATTGATTTTTTTTTTTTTTTTTACCTCTTCAAAACTCCAACTTTTTTTTTTTTTTTATCTCTTCAAAACTCCAACATTGATTTTTTGTTCCTTTTTTTACCTCTTCAAAACTCCAACTTTTTTTTTTTTTTACCTCTTCAAAACTCTACAATTTTTTTTTTTTTTTTTTTTTTACCTCTTCAAAACTCCAACTTTTTTTTTTTTTTTTTACCTCTTCAAAACTCCAACATTGATTTTTTGTTCCTTTTTCTACCTCTTCAAAACTCCACAATTTTTTTTATTTTTTTTTTACCTCTTCAAAACTCCAACTTTTTTTTTTTTTTACCTCTTCAAAACTCAATTTTTTTTTTTTTTTTTTTTTTACCTCTTCAAAACTCCAACATTGATTTTTTGTTCCTTTTTTTACCTCTTCAAAACTCCAAATTTTTTTTTCTTTTTTTTTACCTCTTCAAAACTCAATTTTTTTTTTTTTTTTACCTCTTCAAAACTCCAACTTTTTTTTTTTTTTTTTTACCTCTTCAAAACTCCAACATTGATTTTTTGTTCCTTTTTTTACCTCTTCAAAACTCCACAATTTTTTTTTTACCTCTTCAAAACTCCAACTTTTTTTTTTTTTTTTTTTTACCTCTTCAAAACTCCAACATTGATTTTTTGTTCCTTTTTTTACCTCTTCAAAACTCTTTTTTTTTTTACCTCTTCAAAACTCAATTTTTTTTTTTTTTTTTTACCTCTTCAAAACTCCAACTTTTTTTTTTTTTTTACCTCTTCAAAACTCTACAATTTTTTTTTTATTTTTTTTTTACCTCTTCAAAACTCTACAATTTTTTTTTTTTTTTTTTTACCTCTTCAAAACTCCAACTTTTTTTTTTTTTTACCTCTTCAAAACTCCAACTTTTTTTTTTTTTTTTTACCTCTTCAAAACTCCAATTTTTTTTTTTTTTACCTCTTCAAAACTCCTAATTTTTTTTTTTTTTACCTCTTCAAAACTCCTAATTTTTTTTTTTTTTTTACCTCTTCAAAACTCCAACTTTTTTTTTGTTTTTACCTCTTCAAAACTCCAACTTTTTTTTTTTTTTTACCTATTCAAAACTCCAACATTTTTTTTTTTTTTACCTCTTCAAAACTCCAACATTGATTTTTTGTTCCTTTTTTTACCTCTTCAAAACTCCAAATTTTTTTTTTTTTTTTTTTTACCTCTTCAAAACTCAATTTTTTTTTTTTTTTTACCTCTTCAAAACTCCAACTTTTTTTTTTTTTTTACCTCTTCTAAACTCCACAATTTTTTTTTTTTTTTTTTTTTACCTCTTCAAACTCCAACTTTTTTTTTTTTTTACCTCTTCAAAACTCCAACTTTTTTTTTTTTTTTTTTACCTCTTCAAAACTCCAACTTTCTTTTTTTTTTTTTTACCTCTTCAAAACTCCAACTTTTTTTTTTTTTTACCTCTTCAAAACTCCAACTTTTTTTTTTTTTTTTTACCTCTTCAAAACTCCCATTTTTTTTTTTTTTTACCTCTTCAAAACTCCAACTTTTTTTTTTTTTTACCTCTTCAAAACTCCAACTTTTTTTTTTTTTTTTTACCTCTTCAAAACTCCAACTTTTTTTTTTTTTTACCTCTTCAAAACTCCAACTTTTTTTTTTTTTTACCTCTTCAAAACTCCAACTTTTTTTTTTTTTTACCTCTTCAAAACTCAATTTTTTTTTTTTTTTTTTTTACCTCTTCAAAACTCCAACATTGATTTTTTTTTTTTTTTTTTACCTCTTCAAAACTCCAACTTTTTTTTTTTTTTTACCTCTTCAAAACTCCAACATTGATTTTTTGTTCCTTTTTTTACCTCTTCAAAACTCCAACTTTTTTTTTTTTTTACCTCTTCAAAACTCCAACTTTTTTTTTTTTTTTTACCTCTTCAAAACTCTACAATTTTTTTTTTTTTTTTTTTTACCTCTTCAAAACTCCAACTTTTTTTTTTTTTTTTACCTCTTCAAAACTCCAACTTTTTTTTTTTTTACCTATTCAAAACTCTACAATTTTTTTTTTTTTTTTTTTTTACCTCTTCAAAACTCCAACATTTTTTTTTTTTTTACCTCTTCAAAACTCCAACATTGATTTTTTGTTCCTTTTTCTACCTCTTCAAAACTCCACAATTTTTTTTTTTTTTTTTTTTTACCTCTTCAAAACTCCAACATTGATTTTTTGTTCCTTTTTTTACCTCTTCAAAACTCCAATTTTTTTTTTCTTTTTTTTTACCTCTTCAAAACTCCAACATTGATTTTTTGTTCCTTTTTTTACCTCTTCAAAACTCAATTTTTTTTTTCTTTTTTTTTTACCTCTTCAAAACTCCAACATTGATTTTTTGTTCCTTTTTATACCTCTTCAAAACTCCAAATTTTTTTTTCTTTTTTTTTACCTCTTCAAAACTCCAACTTTTTTTTTTTTTTTTACCTCTTCAAAACTCTACAATTTTTTTTTTTTTTTTTTTTTACCTCTTCAAAACTCCAACTTTTTTTTTTTTTTACCTCTTCAAAACTCCAACTTTTTTTTTTTTTTTTTTACCTCTTCAAAACTCCAATTTTTTTTTTTTTTTTACCTCTTCAAAACTCCAACTTTTTTTTTTTTTTACCTCTTCAAAACTCCAACTTTTTTTTTTTTTACCTCTTCAAAACTCCAACATTGATTTTTTGTTCCTTTTTTTACCTCTTCAAAACTCCACAATTTTTTTTTTTTTTTTTTTTACCTCTTCAAAACTCCAACATTTTTTTTTTTTTTACCTCTTCAAAACTCCAACATTGATTTTTTGTTCCTTTTTTTACCTCTTCAAAACTCCAAATTTTTTTTTTTTTTTTTTTTACCTCTTCAAAACTCAATTTTTTTTTTTTTTTTTACCTCTTCAAAACTCCACAATTTTTTTTTTTTTTTTTTTTACCTCTTCAAAACTCCAACTTTTTATTTTTTTTTACCTCTTCAAAACTCCAACTTTTTTTTTTTTTTACCTCTTCAAAACTCCAACATTGATTTTTTGTTCCTTTTTCTACCTCTTCAAAACTCCACAATTTTTTTTATTTTTTTTTTTACCTCTTCAAAACTCCAACTTTTTTTTTTTTTACCTCTTCAAAACTCAATTTTTTTTTTTTTTTTTTTTTTACCTCTTCAAAACTCCAACATTGATTTTTTGTTCCTTTTTTTACCTCTTCAAAACTCCAAATTTTTTTTTCTTTTTTTTTACCTCTTCAAAACTCAATTTTTTTTTTTTTTTTTTTACCTCTTCAAAACTCTACAATTTCAACTTTTTTTTTTTTTTACCTCTTCAAAACTCTACAATTTTTTTTTTTTTTTTTTTACCTCTTCAAAACTCCAACATTTTTTTTTTTTTACCTCTTCAAAACTCCAACATTGATTTTTTGTTCCTTTTTCTACCTCTTCAAAACTCCACAAATTTTTTTATTTTTTTTTTACCTCTTCAAAACTCCAACTTTTTTTTTTTTTTTTACCTCTTCAAAACTCTACAATTTTTTTTTTTTTTTTTTTACCTCTTCAAAACTCCAACATTGATTTTTTGTTCCTTTTTCTACCTCTTCAAAACTCCACAATTTTTTTTATTTTTTTTTTACCTCTTCAAAACTCCAACTTTTTTTTTTTTTACCTCTTCAAAACTCAATTTTTTTTTTTTTTTTTTTTACCTCTTCAAAACTCCAACATTGATTTTTTGTTCCTTTTTTTACCTCTTCAAAACTCCAAATTTTTTTTTCTTTTTTTTTACCTCTTCAAAACTCAATTTTTTTTTTTTTTTTTTTACCTCTTCAAAACTCTACAATTTTTTTTTTTTTTTTTTTTTACCTCTTCAAAACTCCAACTTTTTTTTTTTTTTACCTCTTCAAAACTCCAACTTTTTTTTTTTTTTTTTTACCTCTTCAAAACTCCAACATTGATTTTTTGTTCCTTTTTTACCTCTTCAAAACTCCACAATTTTTTTTTTACCTCTTCAAAACTCCAACTTTTTTTTTTTTTTTTTTACCTCTTCAAAACTCCAACATTTTTTTTTTTTTTACCTCTTCAAAACTCCAACATTGATTTTTTGTTCCTTTTTTTACCTCTTCAAAACTCCAACTTTTTTTTTTTTTTTACCTCTTCAAAACTCTACAATTTTTTTTTTTTTTTTTTTTTACCTCTTCAAAACTCCAACTTTTTTTTTTTTTACCTCTTCAAAACTCCAACTTTTTTTTTTTTTTTTTTACCTCTTCAAAACTCCAACATTGATTTTTTGTTCCTTTTTTTACCTCTTCAAAACTCCACAATTTTTTTTTTACCTCTTCAAAACTCCAACTTTTTTTTTTTTTTTTTACCTCTTCAAAACTCCAACATTGATTTTTTGTTCCTTTTTTTACCTCTTCAAAACTCTTTTTTTTTTTACCTCTTCAAAACTCCAGAATTTTTTTTTTTTTTTTTTATCTCTTCAAAACTCAATTTTTTTTTTTTTTTTTACCTCTTCAAAACTCCAATTTTTTTTTTTTTACCTCTTCAAAACTCCAAATTTTTTTTTTTTTTACCTCTTCAAAACTCCTA
>NW_028258746.1:0-2500 GCF_982586985.1 Callionymus lyra
TCAAAACTCCAACTTTTTTTTTTTTTTTTTTACCTCTTCAAAACTCCAACATTGATTTTTTGTTCCTTTTTTTACCTCTTCAAAACTCCAACATTTTTTTTTTTTTTACCTCTTCAAAACTCCAACATTGATTTTTTGTTCCTTTTTCTACCTCTTCAAAACTCCACAAATTTTTTTTTTCTTTTTTTACCTCTTCAAAACTCCAACTTTTTTTTTTTTTTTTACCTCTTCAAAACTCTACAATTTTTTTTTTTTTTTTTTTACCTCTTCAAAACTCCAACTTTTTTTTTTTTTTTACCTCTTCAAAACTCTACAATTTTTTTTTTTTTTTTTTTTTACCTCTTCAAAACTCCAACTTTTTTTTTTTTTTACCTCTTCAAAACTCCAACATTGATTTTTTGTTCCTTTTTCTACCTCTTCAAAACTCCACAATTTTTTTTATTTTTTTTTTACCTCTTCAAAACTCCAACTTTTTTTTTTTTACCTCTTCAAAACTCAATTTTTTTTTATTTTTTTTTTACCTCTTCAAAACTCCAACATTGATTTTTTGTTCCTTTTTTTACCTCTTCAAAACTCTACAATTTTTTTTCTTTTTTTTTACCTCTTCAAAACTCCAACTTTTTTTTTTTTTACCTCTTCAAAACTCAATTTTTTTTTATTTTTTTTTTACCTCTTCAAAACTCCAACATTGATTTTTTGTTCCTTTTTTTACCTCTTCAAAACTCCACAATTTTTTTTTTACCTCTTCAAAACTCCAACTTTTTTTTTTTTTTTTTTTACCTCTTCAAAACTCCAACATTTTTTTTTTTTTTACCTCTTCAAAACTCCAACATTGATTTTTTGTTCCTTTTTTTACCTCTTCAAAACTCCAAATTTTTTTTTCTTTTTTTTACCTCTTCAAAACTCAATTTTTTTTTTTTTTTTTTTACCTCTTCAAAACTCCAACTTTTTTTTTTTTTTTTACCTCTTCAAAACTCTACAATTTTTTTTTTTTTTTTTTTTTTACCTCTTCAAAACTCCAACTTTTTTTTTTTTTTACCTCTTCAAAACTCCAACTTTTTTTTTTTTTTTTTTACCTCTTCAAAACTCCAACATTGATTTTTTGTTCCTTTTTTTACCTCTTCAAAACTCCAACATTTTTTTTTTTTTTACCTCTTCAAAACTCCAACATTGATTTTTTGTTCCTTTTTTTACCTCTTCAAAACTCCACAATTTTTTTTTTACCTCTTCAAAACTCCAACTTTTTTTTTTTTTTTTTTTACCTCTTCAAAACTCCAACATTTTTTTTTTTTTACCTCTTCAAAACTCCAACATTGATTTTTTGTTCCTTTTTTTACCTCTTCAAAACTCCAAATTTTTTTTTCTTTTTTTTTACCTCTTCAAAACTCAATTTTTTTTTTTTTTTTTTTACCTCTTCAAAACTCCAACTTTTTTTTTTTTTTTTACCTCTTCAAAACTCTACAATTTTTTTTTTTTTTTTTTTTTTACCTCTTCAAAACTCCAACTTTTTTTTTTTTTACCTCTTCAAAACTCCAACTTTTTTTTTTTTTTTTTTACCTCTTCAAAACTCCAACATTGATTTTTTGTTCCTTTTTTTACCTCTTCAAAACTCCAACATTTTTTTTTTTTTTACCTCTTCAAAACTCCAACATTGATTTTTTGTTCCTTTTTCTACCTCTTCAAAACTCCACAAATTTTTTTTTCTTTTTTTTACCTCTTCAAAACTCCAACTTTTTTTTTTTTTTTACCTCTTCAAAACTCTACAATTTTTTTTTTTTTTTTTTTACCTCTTCAAAACTCCAACTTTTTTTTTTTTTTTACCTCTTCAAAACTCTACAATTTTTTTTTTTTTTTTTTTTACCTCTTCAAAACTCCAACATTGATTTTTTGTTCCTTTTTCTACCTCTTCAAAACTCCACAATTTTTTTTATTTTTTTTTTTACCTCTTCAAAACTCCAACTTTTTTTTTTTTTACCTCTTCAAAACTCAATTTTTTTTTATTTTTTTTTTACCTCTTCAAAACTCCAACATTGATTTTTTGTTCCTTTTTTTACCTCTTCAAAACTCTACAATTTTTTTTTCTTTTTTTTTACCTCTTCAAAACTCCAACTTTTTTTTTTTTTACCTCTTCAAAACTCAATTTTTTTTTATTTTTTTTTTACCTCTTCAAAACTCCAACATTGATTTTTTGTTCCTTTTTTTACCTCTTCAAAACTCCACAATTTTTTTTTTACCTCTTCAAAACTCCAACTTTTTTTTTTTTTTTTTTACCTCTTCAAAACTCCAACATTTTTTTTTTTTTTACCTCTTCAAAACTCCAACATTGATTTTTTGTTCCTTTTTTTACCTCTTCAAAACTCCAAATTTTTTTTTCTTTTTTTTTACCTCTTCAAAACTCAATTTTTTTTTTTTTTTTTTACCTCTTCAAAACTCCAACTTTTTTTTTTTTTTTTACCTCTTCAAAACTCTACAATTTTTTTTTTTTTTTTTTTTTACCTCT
>NW_028258746.1:7500-10000 GCF_982586985.1 Callionymus lyra
CCTCTTTCAAAACTCCAATTTTTTTTTTTTTTTACCTCTTCAAAACTCCTAATTTTTTTTTTTTTTACCTCTTCAAAACTCCTAATTTTTTTTTTTTTTTACCTCTTCAAAACTCCAACTTTTTTTTTTTTTTACCTCTTCAAAACTCCAACTTTTTTTTTTTTTTTTACCTCTTCAAAACTCCAACATTTTTTTTTTTTTTACCTCTTCAAAACTCCAACATTGATTTTTTGTTCCTTTTTTTACCTCTTCAAAACTCCAAATTTTTTTTTTTTTTTTTTTTACCTCTTCAAAACTCAATTTTTTTTTTTTTTTTACCTCTTCAAAACTCCAACTTTTTTTTTTTTTTACCTCTTCAAAACTCCACAATTTTTTTTTTTTTTTTTTTTACCTCTTCAAAACTCCAACTTTTTTTTTTTTTTACCTCTTCAAAACTCCAACTTTTTTTTTTTTTTTTTACCTCTTCAAAACTCCAACTTTTTTTCTTTTTTTTTTTTACCTCTTCAAAACTCCAACTTTTTTTTTTTTTTACCTCTTCAAAACTCCAACTTTTTTTTTTTTTTTACCTCTTCAAAACTCCACAATTTTTTTTTTTTTTTTTTTTTACCTCTTCAAAACTCCAACTTTTTTTTTTTTTTTTTTACCTCTTCAAAACTCCAACTTTTTTTTTTTTTTTTACCTCTTCAAAACTCCAACTTTTTTTTTTTTTTACCTCTTCAAAACTCCAACTTTTTTTTTTTTTTTTTACCTCTTCAAAACTCCATTTTTTTTTTTTTTTTACCTCTTCAAAACTCCAACTTTTTTTTTTTTACCTCTTCAAAACTCCAACTTTTTTTTTTTTTTACCTCTTCAAAACTCCAACTTTTTTTTTTTTTACCTCTTCAAAACTCCAACTTTTTTTTTTTTTTTACCTCTTCAAAACTCAATTTTTTTTTTTTTTTTTACCTCTTCAAAACTCCAACATTGATTTTTTTTTTTTTTTTTACCTCTTCAAAACTCCAACTTTTTTTTTTTTTTACCTCTTCAAAACTCCAACATTGATTTTTTGTTCCTTTTTTTACCTCTTCAAAACTCCAACTTTTTTTTTTTTTTACCTCTTCAAAACTCCAACTTTTTTTTTTTTTTTTTACCTCTTCAAAACTCTACAATTTTTTTTTTTTTTTTTTTTTACCTCTTCAAAACTCCAACTTTTTTTTTTTTTTTTACCTCTTCAAAACTCCAACTTTTTTTTTTTTTTTACCTATTCAAAACTCTACAATTTTTTTTTTTTTTTTTTTTACCTCTTCAAAACTCCAACTTTTTTTTTTTTTTACCTCTTCAAAACTCCAACTTTTTTTTTTTTTTTTACCTCTTCAAAACTCCAATTTTTTTTTTTTTTTTTACCTCTTCAAAACTCCAACTTTTTTTTTTTTTTACCTCTTCAAAACTCCAACTTTTTTTTTTTTACCTCTTCAAAACTCCAACATTGATTTTTTGTTCCTTTTTTTACCTCTTCAAAACTCCACAATTTTTTTTTTTTTTTTTTTTACCTCTTCAAAACTCCAACATTTTTTTTTTTTTTTACCTCTTCAAAACTCCAACATTGATTTTTTGTTCCTTTTTTTACCTCTTCAAAACTCCAAATTTTTTTTTTTTTTTTTTTTACCTCTTCAAAACTCAATTTTTTATTTTTTTTTTACCTCTTCAAAACTCCACAATTTTTTTTTTTTTTTTTTTTACCTCTTCAAAACTCCAACTTTTTATTTTTTTTACCTCTTCAAAACTCCAACTTTTTTTTTTTTTTACCTCTTCAAAACTCCAACATTGATTTTTTGTTCCTTTTTCTACCTCTTCAAAACTCCACAATTTTTTTTATTTTTTTTTTTACCTCTTCAAAACTCCAACTTTTTTTTTTTTTACCTCTTCAAAACTCAATTTTTTTTTTTTTTTTTTTTTTACCTCTTCAAAACTCCAACATTGATTTTTTGTTCCTTTTTTTACCTCTTCAAAACTCCAAATTTTTTTTTTCTTTTTTTTTACCTCTTCAAAACTCAATTTTTTTTTATTTTTTTTTACCTCTTCAAAACTCTACAATTTTTTTTTTTTTTTTTTTTTACCTCTTCAAAACTCCAACTTTTTTTTTTTTTTACCTCTTCAAAACTCCAACTTTTTTTTTTTTTTTACCTCTTCAAAACTCCAACCTTTTTTTTTTTTTTTCACCTCTTCAAAACTCCAACATTGATTTTTTGTTCCTTTTTCTACCTCTTCAAAACTCCACAAATTTTTTTATTTTTTTTTTTACCTCTTCAAAACTCCAACTTTTTTTTTTTTTTTACCTCTTCAAAACTCCAACTTTTTTTTTTTTTTACCTCTTCAAAACTCTACAATTTTTTTTTTTTTTTTTTTACCTCTTCAAAACTCGAACTTTTTTTTTTTTTTTTACCTCTTCAAAACCCTTCAATTTTTTTTTTTTTTTTTTTACCTCTTCAAAACTCCAACTTTTTTTTTTTTTTACCTCTTC
>NW_028258746.1:15000-42167 GCF_982586985.1 Callionymus lyra
ATTTTTTGTTCCTTTTTTTACCTCTTCAAAACTCCACAATTTTTTTTTTTTTTTACCTCTTCAAAACTCCAACTTTTTTTTATTTTTTTTTTACCTCTTCAAAACTCCAAATTTTTTTATTTTTTTACCTCTTCAAAACTCCACAATTTTTTTTTATTTTTTTTTCCTCTTCAAAACTCCACAATTTTTTTTTTTTTTTTTTACCTCTTCAAAACTCCGACATTTTTTTTTTTTTTTACCTCTTCAAAACTCCAACGTTGATTTTTTGTTCCTTTTTTTACCTCTTCAAAACTCCACAATTTTTCTTTTTTTTTTTTTTTACCTCTTCAAAACTCCAACTTTTTTTTTCTTTTTTTTTACCTCTTCAAAACTCCTAAATTTTTTTTTTTTTTTACCTCCACAATTTTTTTTTTTTTTTTTACCTCTTCAAAACTCCAATTTTTTTTTTTTTTTTACCTCTTCAAAACTCCAACATTGATTTTTTGTTCCTTTTTTTACCTCTTCAAAACTCCACAATTTTTTTTTTTTTTTTTTTTATCTCTTCAAAACTCCAACATTGATTTTTTGTTCCTTTTTTTACCTCTTCAAAACTCCACAATTTTTTTTTTTTTTTTTTTACCTCTTCAAAACTCCAACTTTATTTTTATTTTTTTTTACCTCTTCAAAACTCCTAAATTTTTTTTTTTTTTTTACCTCCACAATTTTTTTTTTTTTTTTTTTACCTCTTCAAAACTCCATTTTTTTTTTTTTTTACCTCTTCAAAACTCCAACATTGATTTTTTGTTCCTTTTTTTACCTCTTCAAAACTCCACAATTTTTTTTTTTTTTTTTTTTACCTCTTCAAACCTCCAACATTGATTTTTTGTTCCTTTTTGTACCTCTTCAAAACTCCACAATTTTTTTTTTTTTTTTTTTTACCTCTTCAAAACTCCTAAATTTTTTTTTTTTTTTTACCTCCACAATTTTCTTTTTTTTTTTTTTTTACCTCTTCAAAACTCCATTTTTTTTTTTTTTTACCTCTTCAAAACTCCAACATTGATTTTTTGTTCCTTTTTTTACCTCTTCAAAACTCCAACTTTTTATTTTTTTTTTACCTCTTCAAAACTCCAACGTTAATTTTTTGTTCCTTTTTTTACCTCTTCAAAACTCCACAATTTTTTTTTTTTTTTTACCTCTTCAAAACTCCAACTTTTTTTTATTTTTTTTTTACCTCTTCAAAACTCCAAATTTTTTTTTTTTTTTACCTCTTCAATACTCCACAATATTCTTTTTTTTTTTTTTTACCTCTTCAAAACTCCATTTTTTTTTTTTTTTACCTCTTCAAAACTCCAACATTGATTTTTTGTTCCTTTTTTTACCTCTTCAAAACTCCACAATTTTTTTTTTTTTTTTTTTTACCTCTTCAAAACTCCAACATTGATTTTTTGTTCCTTTTTTTACCTCTTCAAAACTCCACAATTTTTTTTTTTTTTTTTTTTACCTCTTCAAAACTCCTAAATTTTTTTTTTTTTTTTTACCTCCACAATTTTCTTTTTTTTTTTTTTTTACCTCTTCAAAACTCCATTTTTTTTTTTTTTTACCTCTTCAAAACTCCAACATTGATTTTTTGTTCCTTTTTTTACCTCTTCAAAACTCCAACTTTTTATTTTTTTTTTACCTCTTCAAAACTCCAACGTTAATTTTTTGTTCCTTTTTTTACCTCTTCAAAACTCCACAATTTTTTTTTTTTTTTTACCTCTTCAAAACTCCAACTTTTTTTTATTTTTTTTTTACCTCTTCAAAACTCCAAATTTTTTTTTTTTTTTACCTCTTCAATACTCCACAATTTTTTTTTTTTTTTTTACCTCTTCAAAACTCCGACATTTTTTTTTTTTTTTACCTCTTCAAAACTCCAACGTTGATTTTTTGTTCCTTTTTTTACCTCTTCAAAACTCCACAATTTTTCTTTTTTTTTTTTTTTACCTCTTCAAAACTCCAACTTTTTTTTTCTTTTTTTTTACCTCTTCAAAACTCCTAAATTTTTTTTTTTTTTTACCTCCACAATTTTCTTTTTTTTTTTTTTTTTACCTCTTCAAAACTCCACAATTTTTTTTTTTTTTTTTTTTTACCTCTTCAAAACTCCAACTTTTTTTTTTTTTTTTTTTTTACCTCTTCAAAACTCCAACATTGATTTTTTGTTCCTTTTTTTACCTCTTCAAAACTCCAACATTGATTTTTTGTTCCTTTTTTTACCTCTTCAAAACTCCAACATTGATTTTTTGTTCCTTTTTTTACCTCTTCAAAACTCCAACATTGATTTTTTGTTCCTTTTTTTACCTCTTCAAAACTCCACAATTTTTTTTTTTTTTTTTTTTACCTCTTCAAAACTCCAACTTTATTTTTATTTTTTTTTACCTCTTCAAAACTCCTAAATTTTTTTTTTTTTTTACCTCCACAATTTTTTTTTTTTTTTTTTTACCTCTTCAAAACTCCATTTTTTTTTTTTTTTACCTCTTCAAAACTCCAACATTGATTTTTTGTTCCTTTTTTTACCTCTTCAAAACTCCAACTTTTTATTTTTTTTTTACCTCTTCAAAACTCCAACGTTAATTTGTTGTTCCTTTTTTTACCTCTTCAAAACTCCACAATTTTTTTTTTTTTTGTACCTCTTCAAAACTCCACAATTTTTTTTTTTTTTTTTTACCTCTTCAAAACTCCAACATTTTTTTTTTTTTTTACCTCTTCAAAACTCCAACGTTGATTTTTTGTTCCTTTTTTTACCTCTTCAAAACTCCACAATTTTTTTTATATTTTTTTTTACCTCTTCAAAACTCCAAAATTTTTTTTTTTTTTACCTCTTCAAAACTCCAACATTGATTTTTTGTTCCTTTTTTTACCTCTTCAAAACTCCAATTTTTTTTTTTTTTACCTCTTCAAAACTCCACATTTTTTTTTTTTTTTTTTTACCTCTTCAAAACTCCAATTTTTTTTTTTTTTTTTTTTACCTCTTCAAAACTCCAACATTGATTTTTTGTTCCTTTTTTTACCTCTTCAAAACTCCAACTTTTTATTTTTTTTTTACCTCTTCAAAACTCCAACATTGATTTTTTGTTCCTTTTTTTACCTCTTCAAAACTCCAACTTTTTATTTTTTTTTTACCTCTTCAAAACTCCAACGTTGATTTTTTGTTCCTTTTTTTACCTCTTCAAAACTCCAACTTTTCATTTTTTTTTACCTCTTCAAAACTCCACAATTTTTTTTTTTTTTTTTTTACCTCTTCAAAACTCCAACTTTTTTTTTATATTTTTTTTACCTCTTCAAAACTCCAAATTTTTTTTTTTTTTTTTACCTCTTCAAAACTCCAACTTTTTTTTTTTTTTACCTCTTCAAAACTCCAAAAATTTTTTTTTTTTTTTTACCTCTTCAAAACTTTTTTTTTTTTTTTACCTCTTCAAAACTCCAACATTGATTTTTTGTTCCTTTTTTTACCTCTTCAAAACTCCACAATTTTTTTTTTTTTTTTTTTACCTCTTCAAAACTCCAACTTTACTTTTATTTTTTTTTACCTCTTCAAAACTCCTAAATTTTTTTTTTTTTTTACCTCCACAATTTTCTTTTTTTTTTTTTTTTACCTATTCAAAACTCCACAATTTTTTTTTTTTTTTTTTTTTACCTCTTCAAAACTCCAACTTTATTTTTTTTTTTTTTTACCTCTTCAAAACTCCTAAATTTTTTATTTTTTTTTACCTCCACAATTTTCTTTTTTTTTTTTTTTACCTCTTCAAAACTCCATTTTTTTTTTTTTTTACCTCTTCAAAACTCCAACATTGATTTTTTGTTCCTTTTTTTACCTCTTCAAAACTCCACAATTTTTTTTTTTTTTTTTTTACCTCTTCAAAACTCCAACATTGATTTTTTGTTCCTTTTTTCACCTCTTCAAAACTCCACAATTTTTTTTTTTTTTTTTTTTACCTCTTCAAAACTCCTAAATTTTTTTTTTTTTTTTACCTCCACAATTTTCTTTTTTTTTTTTTTTTACCTCTTCAAAACTCCATTTTTTTTTTTTTTTACCTCTTCAAAACTCCAACATTGATTTTTTGTTCCTTTTTTTACCTCTTCAAAACTCCAACTTTTTATTTTTTTTTTACCTCTTCAAAACTCCAACGTTAATTTTTTGTTCCTTTTTTTACCTCTTCAAAACTCCACAATTTTTTTTTTTTTTTTACCTCTTCAAAACTCCAACTTTTTTTTATTTTTTTTTTACCTCTTCAAAACTCCAAATTTTTTTTTTTTTTTACCTCTTCAATACTCCACAATTTTTTATTTTTTTTTTTACCTCTTCAAAACTCCGACATTTTTTTTTTTTTTTACCTCTTCAAAACTCCAACGTTGATTTTTTGTTCCTTTTTTTACCTCTTCAAAACTCCACAATTTTTCTTTTTTTTTTTTTTTACCTCTTCAAAACTCCAACTTTTTTTTTCTTTTTTTTTACCTCTTCAAAACTCCTAAATTTTTTTTTTTTTTACCTCCACAATTTTCTTTTTTTTTTTTTTTTACCTCTTCAAAACTCCATTTTTTTTTTTTTTTACCTCTTCAAAACTCCAACATTGATTTTTTGTTCCTTTTTTTACCTCTTCAAAACTCCAACTTTTTATTTTTTTTTTACCTCTTCAAAACTCCAACGTTAATTTTTTGTTCCTTTTTTTACCTCTTCAAAACTCCACAATTTTTTTTTTTTTTTTACCTCTTCAAAACTCCAACTTTTTTTTATTTTTTTTTTACCTCTTCAAAACTCCAAATTTTTTTTTTTTTTTACCTCTTCAATACTCCACAATTTTTTATTTTTTTTTTTACCTCTTCAAAACTCCGACATTTTTTTTTTTTTTTACCTCTTCAAAACTCCAACGTTGATTTTTTGTTCCTTTTTTTACCTCTTCAAAACTCCACAATTTTTCTTTTTTTTTTTTTTTACCTCTTCAAAACTCCAACTTTTTTTTTCTTTTTTTTTACCTCTTCAAAACTCCTAAATTTTTTTTTTTTTTTACCTCCACAATTTTCTTTTTTTTTTTTTTTTACCTCTTCAAAACTCCACAATTTTTTTTTTTTTTTTTTTTTTACCTCTTCAAAACTCCAACTTTTTTTTTTTTTTTTTTTTTACCTCTTCAAAACTCCAACATTGATTTTTTGTTCCTTTTTTTACCTCTTCAAAACTCCAACATTGATTTTTTGTTCCTTTTTTTACCTCTTCAAAACTCCAACATTGATTTTTTGTTCCTTTTTTTACCTCTTCAAAACTCCAACATTGATTTTTTGTTCCTTTTTTTACCTCTTCAAAACTCCACAATTTTTTTTTTTTTTTTTTTTACCTCTTCAAAACTCCAACTTTATTTTTTTTTTTTTTTACCTCCACAATTTTTTTTTTTTTTTTTTTACCTCTTCAAAACTCCATTTTTTTTTTTTTTTACCTCTTCAAAACTCCAACATTGATTTTTTGTTCCTTTTTTTACCTCTTCAAAACTCCAACTTTTTATTTTTTTTTTACCTCTTCAAAACTCCAACGTTAATTTGTTGTTCCTTTTTTTACCTCTTCAAAACTCCACAATTTTTTTTTTTTTTTTACCTCTTCAAAACTCCAACTTTTTTTTATATTTTTTTTACCTCTTCAAAACTCCAAATTCTTTTTTTTTTTTTACCTCTTCAAAACTCCACAATTTTTTTTTTTTTTTTTTTTTCCCTCTTCAAAACTCCACAATTTTTTTTTTTTTTTTTACCTCTTCAAAACTCCAACATTTTTTTTTTTTTTACCTCTTCAAAACTCCACAATTTTTTTTTTTTTTTTTTACCTCTTCAAAACTCCAACATTTTTTTTTTTTTTTACCTCTTCAAAACTCCAACGTTGATTTTTTGTTCCTTTTTTTACCTCTTCAAAACTCCACAATTTTTTTTATATTTTTTTTTTACCTCTTCAAAACTCCAAAAATTTTTTTTTTTTTACCTCTTCAAAACTCCAACATTGATTTTTTGTTCCTTTTTTTACCTCTTCAAAACTCCAATTTTTTTTTTTTTTACCTCTTCAAAACTCCACAATTTTTTTTTTTTTTTTTTTACCTCTTCAAAACTCCAATTTTTTTTTATTTTTTTTTACCTCTTCAAAATTCCATTTTTTTTTTTTTTTACCTCTTCAAAACTCCAACATTGATTTTTTGTTCCTTTTTTTACCTCTTCAAAACTCCAACTTTTTATTTTTTTTTTACCTCTTCAAAACTCCAACATTGATTTTTTGTTCCTTTTTTTACCTCTTCAAAACTCCAACTTTTTATTTTTTTTTTACCTCTTCAAAACTCCACAATTTTTTTTATTTTTTTTTTTTACCTCTTCAAAACTCCAACTTTTTTTTTTTTTTTTTTTACCTCTTCAAAACTCCAACATTGATTTTTTGTTCCTTTTTTTACCTCTTCAAAACTCCAACATTGATTTTTTGTTCCTTTTTTTACCTCTTCAAAACTCCAACATTGATTTTTTGTTCCTTTTTTTACCTCTTCAAAACTCCAACATTGATTTTTTGTTCCTTTTTTTACCTCTTCAAAACTCCACAATTTTTTTTTTTTTTTTTTTACCTCTTCAAAACTCCAACTTTATTTTTATTTTTTTTTACCTCTTCAAAACTCCTAAATTTCTTTTTTTTTTTTACCTCCACAATTTTCTTTTTTTTTTTTTTTTACCTCTTCAAAACTCCACAATTTTTTTTTTATTTTTTTTTTTCCTCTTCAAAACTCCAACATTGATTTTTTGTTCCTTTTTTTACCTCTTCAAAACTCCACAATTTTTTTTTTTTTTTTTTTTACCTCTTCAAAACTCCTAAATTTTTTTTTTTTTTTTACCTCCACAATTTTCTTTTTTTTTTTTTTTTACCTCTTCAAAACTCCATTTTTTTTTTTTTTTACCTCTTCAAAACTCCAACATTGATTTTTTGTTCCTTTTTTTACCTCTTCAAAACTCCAACTTTTTATTTTTTTTTTACCTCTTCAAAACTCCAACGTTAATTTGTTGTTCCTTTTTTTACCTCTTCAAAACTCCACAATTTTTTTTATATTTTTTTTACCTCTTCAAAACTCCAAATTCTTTTTTTTTTTTTACCTCTTCAAAACTCCACAATTTTTTTTTTTTTTTTTTTTTTGTACCTCTTCAAAACTCCACAATTTTTTTTTTTTTTTTTTACCTCTTCAAAACTCCAACATTTTTTTTTTTTTTTACCTCTTCAAAACTCCAACGTTGATTTTTTGTTCCTTTTTTTACCTCTTCAAAACTCCACAATTTTTTTTATATTTTTTTTTTACCTCTTCAAAACTCCAAATTTTTTTTTTTTTTTACCTCTTCAAAACTCCAACATTGATTTTTTGTTCCTTTTTTTACCTCTTCAAAACTCCAATTTTTTTTTTTTTTACCTCTTCAAAACTCCACAATTTTTTTTTTTTTTTTTTACCTCTTCAAAACTCCAACATTTTTTTTTTTTTTTACCTCTTCAAAACTCCAACGTTGATTTTTTGTTCCTTTTTTTACCTCTTCAAAACTCCACAATTTTTTTTATATTTTTTTTTTACCTCTTCAAAACTCCAAAAATTTTTTTTTTTTTACCTCTTCAAAACTCCAACATTGATTTTTTGTTCCTTTTTTTACCTCTTCAAAACTCCAATTTTTTTTTTTTTTACCTCTTCAAAACTCCACAATTTTTTTTTTTTTTTTTTTACCTCTTCAAAACTCCAATTTTTTTTTTTTTTTTTTACCTCTTCAAAATTCCATTTTTTTTTTTTTTTACCTCTTCAAAACTCCAACATTGATTTTTTGTTCCTTTTTTTACCTCTTCAAAACTCCAACTTTTTATTTTTTTTTTACCTCTTCAAAACTCCAACATTGATTTTTTGTTCCTTTTTTTACCTCTTCAAAACTCCAACTTTTTATTTTTTTTTTACCTCTTCAAAACTCCACAATTTTTTTTATTTTTTTTTTTTACCTCTTCAAAACTCCAACTTTTTTTTTTTTTTTTTTTTACCTCTTCAAAACTCCAACATTGATTTTTTGTTCCTTTTTTTACCTCTTCAAAACTCCAACATTGATTTTTTGTTCCTTTTTTTACCTCTTCAAAACTCCAACATTGATTTTTTGTTCCTTTTTTTACCTCTTCAAAACTCCAACATTGATTTTTTGTTCCTTTTTTTACCTCTTCAAAACTCCACAATTTTTTTTTTTTTTTTTTACCTCTTCAAAACTCCAACTTTATTTTTATTTTTTTTTACCTCTTCAAAACTCCTAAATTTCTTTTTTTTTTTTACCTCCACAATTTTCTTTTTTTTTTTTTTTACCTCTTCAAAACTCCACAATTTTTTTTTTATTTTTTTTTTTCCTCTTCAAAACTCCAACATTGATTTTTTGTTCCTTTTTTTACCTCTTCAAAACTCCACAATTTTTTTTTTTTTTTTTTTTACCTCTTCAAAACTCCTAAATTTTTTTTTTTTTTTTACCTCCACAATTTTCTTTTTTTTTTTTTTTTACCTCTTCAAAACTCCATTTTTTTTTTTTTTTACCTCTTCAAAACTCCAACATTGATTTTTTGTTCCTTTTTTTACCTCTTCAAAACTCCAACTTTTTATTTTTTTTTTACCTCTTCAAAACTCCAACGTTAATTTGTTGTTCCTTTTTTTACCTCTTCAAAACTCCACAATTTTTTTTATATTTTTTTTACCTCTTCAAAACTCCAAATTCTTTTTTTTTTTTTACCTCTTCAAAACTCCACAATTTTTTTTTTTTTTTTTTTTTTGTACCTCTTCAAAACTCCACAATTTTTTTTTTTTTTTTTTACCTCTTCAAAACTCCAACATTTTTTTTTTTTTTTACCTCTTCAAAACTCCAACGTTGATTTTTTGTTCCTTTTTTTACCTCTTCAAAACTCCACAATTTTTTTTATATTTTTTTTTTACCTCTTCAAAACTCCAAAATTTTTTTTTTTTTTACCTCTTCAAAACTCCAACATTGATTTTTTGTTCCTTTTTTTACCTCTTCAAAACTCCAATTTTTTTTTTTTTTACCTCTTCAAAACTCCACATTTTTTTTTTTTTTTTTTACCTCTTCAAAACTCCAATTTTTTTTTTTTTTTTTTTTACCTCTTCAAAACTCCAACATTGATTTTTTGTTCCTTTTTTTACCTCTTCAAAACTCCAACTTTTTATTTTTTTTTTACCTCTTCAAAACTCCAACATTGATTTTTTGTTCCTTTTTTTACCTCTTCAAAACTCCAACTTTTTATTTTTTTTTTACCTCTTCAAAACTCCAACGTTGATTTTTTGTTCCTTTTTTTACCTCTTCAAAACTCCAACTTTTCATTTTTTTTTACCTCTTCAAAACTCCACAATTTTTTTTTTTTTTTTTTTACCTCTTCAAAACTCCAACTTTTTTTTTATATTTTTTTTACCTCTTCAAAACTCCAAATTTTTTTTTTTTTTTTACCTCTTCAAAACTCCAACTTTTTTTTTTTTTTACCTCTTCAAAACTCCAAAAATTTTTTTTTTTTTTTTACCTCTTCAAAACTTTTTTTTTTTTTTTACCTCTTCAAAACTCCAACATTGATTTTTTGTTCCTTTTTTTACCTCTTCAAAACTCCACAATTTTTTTTTTTTTTTTTTACCTCTTCAAAACTCCAACTTTACTTTTATTTTTTTTTACCTCTTCAAAACTCCTAAATTTTTTTTTTTTTTTACCTCCACAATTTTCTTTTTTTTTTTTTTTTACCTATTCAAAACTCCACAATTTTTTTTATTTTTTTTTTTTACCTCTTCAAAACTCCAACTTTATTTTTATTTTTTTTTACCTCTTCAAAACTCCTAAATTTTTTATTTTTTTTTACCTCCACAATTTTCTTTTTTTTTTTTTTTACCTCTTCAAAACTCCATTTTTTTTTTTTTTTACCTCTTCAAAACTCCAACATTGATTTTTTGTTCCTTTTTTTACCTCTTCAAAACTCCACAATTTTTTTTTTTTTTTTTTTACCTCTTCAAAACTCCAACATTGATTTTTTGTTCCTTTTTTTACCTCTTCAAAACTCCACAATTTTTTTTTTTTTTTTTTTTACCTCTTCAAAACTCCTAAATTTTTTTTTTTTTTTTACCTCCACAATTTTCTTTTTTTTTTTTTTTTACCTCTTCAAAACTCCATTTTTTTTTTTTTTTACCTCTTCAAAACTCCAACATTGATTTTTTGTTCCTTTTTTTACCTCTTCAAAACTCCAACTTTTTATTTTTTTTTTACCTCTTCAAAACTCCAACGTTAATTTTTTGTTCCTTTTTTTACCTCTTCAAAACTCCACAATTTTTTTTTTTTTTTTACCTCTTCAAAACTCCATTTTTTTTTTTTTTTACCTCTTCAAAACTCCAACATTGATTTTTTGTTCCTTTTTTTACCTCTTCAAAACTCCAACTTTTTATTTTTTTTTTACCTCTTCAAAACTCCAACGTTAATTTGTTGTTCCTTTTTTTACCTCTTCAAAACTCCACAATTTTTTTTTTTTTTTTACCTCTTCAAAACTCCAACTTTTTTTTATATTTTTTTTACCTCTTCAAAACTCCAAATTCTTTTTTTTTTTTTACCTCTTCAAAACTCCACAATTTTTTTTTTTTTTTTTTTCCCTCTTCAAAACTCCACAATTTTTTTTTTTTTTTTTTACCTCTTCAAAACTCCAACATTTTTTTTTTTTTTACCTCTTCAAAACTCCACAATTTTTTTTTTTTTTTTTTACCTCTTCAAAACTCCAACATTTTTTTTTTTTTTTACCTCTTCAAAACTCCAACGTTGATTTTTTGTTCCTTTTTTTACCTCTTCAAAACTCCACAATTTTTTTTATATTTTTTTTTTACCTCTTCAAAACTCCAAAAATTTTTTTTTTTTTACCTCTTCAAAACTCCAACATTGATTTTTTGTTCCTTTTTTTACCTCTTCAAAACTCCAATTTTTTTTTTTTTTACCTCTTCAAAACTCCACAATTTTTTTTTTTTTTTTTTTACCTCTTCAAAACTCCAATTTTTTTTTTTTTTTTTTTACCTCTTCAAAATTCCATTTTTTTTTTTTTTTACCTCTTCAAAACTCCAACATTGATTTTTTGTTCCTTTTTTTACCTCTTCAAAACTCCAACTTTTTATTTTTTTTTTACCTCTTCAAAACTCCAACATTGATTTTTTGTTCCTTTTTTTACCTCTTCAAAACTCCAACTTTTTATTTTTTTTTTACCTCTTCAAAACTCCACAATTTTTTTTATTTTTTTTTTTTACCTCTTCAAAACTCCAACTTTTTTTTTTTTTTTTTTTTACCTCTTCAAAACTCCAACATTGATTTTTTGTTCCTTTTTTTACCTCTTCAAAACTCCAACATTGATTTTTTGTTCCTTTTTTTACCTCTTCAAAACTCCAACATTGATTTTTTGTTCCTTTTTTTACCTCTTCAAAACTCCAACATTGATTTTTTGTTCCTTTTTTTACCTCTTCAAAACTCCACAATTTTTTTTTTTTTTTTTTACCTCTTCAAAACTCCAACTTTATTTTTATTTTTTTTTACCTCTTCAAAACTCCTAAATTTCTTTTTTTTTTTTACCTCCACAATTTTCTTTTTTTTTTTTTTTTACCTCTTCAAAACTCCACAATTTTTTTTTTATTTTTTTTTTTCCTCTTCAAAACTCCAACATTGATTTTTTGTTCCTTTTTTTACCTCTTCAAAACTCCACAATTTTTTTTTTTTTTTTTTTTACCTCTTCAAAACTCCTAAATTTTTTTTTTTTTTTTACCTCCACAATTTTCTTTTTTTTTTTTTTTTACCTCTTCAAAACTCCATTTTTTTTTTTTTTTACCTCTTCAAAACTCCAACATTGATTTTTTGTTCCTTTTTTTACCTCTTCAAAACTCCAACTTTTTATTTTTTTTTTACCTCTTCAAAACTCCAACGTTAATTTGTTGTTCCTTTTTTTACCTCTTCAAAACTCCACAATTTTTTTTATATTTTTTTTACCTCTTCAAAACTCCAAATTCTTTTTTTTTTTTTACCTCTTCAAAACTCCACAATTTTTTTTTTTTTTTTTTTTTTGTACCTCTTCAAAACTCCACAATTTTTTTTTTTTTTTTTTACCTCTTCAAAACTCCAACATTTTTTTTTTTTTTTACCTCTTCAAAACTCCAACGTTGATTTTTTGTTCCTTTTTTTACCTCTTCAAAACTCCACAATTTTTTTTATATTTTTTTTTTACCTCTTCAAAACTCCAAAATTTTTTTTTTTTTTACCTCTTCAAAACTCCAACATTGATTTTTTGTTCCTTTTTTTACCTCTTCAAAACTCCAATTTTTTTTTTTTTTACCTCTTCAAAACTCCACATTTTTTTTTTTTTTTTTTTACCTCTTCAAAACTCCAATTTTTTTTTTTTTTTTTTTTACCTCTTCAAAACTCCAACATTGATTTTTTGTTCCTTTTTTTACCTCTTCAAAACTCCAACTTTTTATTTTTTTTTTACCTCTTCAAAACTCCAACATTGATTTTTTGTTCCTTTTTTTACCTCTTCAAAACTCCAACTTTTTATTTTTTTTTTACCTCTTCAAAACTCCAACGTTGATTTTTTGTTCCTTTTTTTACCTCTTCAAAACTCCAACTTTTCATTTTTTTTTACCTCTTCAAAACTCCACAATTTTTTTTTTTTTTTTTTTACCTCTTCAAAACTCCAACTTTTTTTTTATATTTTTTTTACCTCTTCAAAACTCCAAATTTTTTTTTTTTTTTTTACCTCTTCAAAACTCCAACTTTTTTTTTTTTTTTCCTCTTCAAAACTCCAAAAATTTTTTTTTTTTTTTTACCTCTTCAAAACTTTTTTTTTTTTTTTACCTCTTCAAAACTCCAACATTGATTTTTTGTTCCTTTTTTTACCTCTTCAAAACTCCACAATTTTTTTTTTTTTTTTTTTACCTCTTCAAAACTCCAACTTTACTTTTATTTTTTTTTACCTCTTCAAAACTCCTAAATTTTTTTTTTTTTTTACCTCCACAATTTTCTTTTTTTTTTTTTTTTACCTATTCAAAACTCCACAATTTTTTTTTTTTTTTTTTTTTACCTCTTCAAAACTCCAACTTTATTTTTTTTTTTTTTTACCTCTTCAAAACTCCTAAATTTTTTATTTTTTTTTACCTCCACAATTTTCTTTTTTTTTTTTTTTACCTCTTCAAAACTCCATTTTTTTTTTTTTTTACCTCTTCAAAACTCCAACATTGATTTTTTGTTCCTTTTTTTACCTCTTCAAAACTCCACAATTTTTTTTTTTTTTTTTTTACCTCTTCAAAACTCCAACATTGATTTTTTGTTCCTTTTTTTACCTCTTCAAAACTCCACAATTTTTTTTTTTTTTTTTTTTACCTCTTCAAAACTCCTAAATTTTTTTTTTTTTTTTACCTCCACAATTTTCTTTTTTTTTTTTTTTTACCTCTTCAAAACTCCATTTTTTTTTTTTTTTACCTCTTCAAAACTCCAACATTGATTTTTTGTTCCTTTTTTTACCTCTTCAAAACTCCAACTTTTTATTTTTTTTTTACCTCTTCAAAACTCCAACGTTAATTTTTTGTTCCTTTTTTTACCTCTTCAAAACTCCACAATTTTTTTTTTTTTTTTACCTCTTCAAAACTCCAACTTTTTTTAATTTTTTTTTTACCTCTTCAAAACTCCAAATTTTTTTTTTTTTTTACCTCTTCAATACTCCACAATTTTTTTTTTTTTTTTTTACCTCTTCAAAACTCCGACATTTTTTTTTTTTTTTACCTCTTCAAAACTCCAACGTTGATTTTTTGTTCCTTTTTTTACCTCTTCAAAACTCCACAATTTTTCTTTTTTTTTTTTTTTACCTCTTCAAAACTCCAACTTTTTTTTTCTTTTTTTTTACCTCTTCAAAACTCCTAAATTTTTTTTTTTTTTTACCTCCACAATTTTCTTTTTTTTTTTTTTTTACCTCTTCAAAACTCCACAATTTTTTTTTTTTTTTTTTTTTACCTCTTCAAAACTCCAACTTTTTTTTTTTTTTTTTTTTTACCTCTTCAAAACTCCAACATTGATTTTTTGTTCCTTTTTTTACCTCTTCAAAACTCCAACATTGATTTTTTGTTCCTTTTTTTACCTCTTCAAAACTCCAACATTGATTTTTTGTTCCTTTTTTTACCTCTTCAAAACTCCAACATTGATTTTTTGTTCCTTTTTTTACCTCTTCAAAACTCCACAATTTTTTTTTTTTTTTTTTTTACCTCTTCAAAACTCCAACTTTATTTTTTTTTTTTTTTACCTCCACAATTTTTTTTTTTTTTTTTTTACCTCTTCAAAACTCCATTTTTTTTTTTTTTTACCTCTTCAAAACTCCAACATTGATTTTTTGTTCCTTTTTTTACCTCTTCAAAACTCCAACTTTTTATTTTTTTTTTACCTCTTCAAAACTCCAACGTTAATTTGTTGTTCCTTTTTTTACCTCTTCAAAACTCCACAATTTTTTTTTTTTTTTTACCTCTTCAAAACTCCAACTTTTTTTTATATTTTTTTTACCTCTTCAAAACTCCAAATTCTTTTTTTTTTTTTACCTCTTCAAAACTCCACAATTTTTTTTTTTTTTTTTTTTTCCCTCTTCAAAACTCCACAATTTTTTTTTTTTTTTTTTACCTCTTCAAAACTCCAACAATTTTTTTTTTTTTACCTCTTCAAAACTCCACAATTTTTTTTTTTTTTTTTTACCTCTTCAAAACTCCAACATTTTTTTTTTTTTTTACCTCTTCAAAACTCCAACGTTGATTTTTTGTTCCTTTTTTTACCTCTTCAAAACTCCACAATTTTTTTTATATTTTTTTTTTACCTCTTCAAAACTCCAAAAATTTTTTTTTTTTTACCTCTTCAAAACTCCAACATTGATTTTTTGTTCCTTTTTTTACCTCTTCAAAACTCCAATTTTTTTTTTTTTTACCTCTTCAAAACTCCACAATTTTTTTTTTTTTTTTTTTACCTCTTCAAAACTCCAATTTTTTTTTTTTTTTTTTTACCTCTTCAAAATTCCATTTTTTTTTTTTTTTACCTCTTCAAAACTCCAACATTGATTTTTTGTTCCTTTTTTTACCTCTTCAAAACTCCAACTTTTTATTTTTTTTTTACCTCTTCAAAACTCCAACATTGATTTTTTGTTCCTTTTTTTACCTCTTCAAAACTCCAACTTTTTATTTTTTTTTTACCTCTTCAAAACTCCACAATTTTTTTTTTTTTTTTTTTTTACCTCTTCAAAACTCCAACTTTTTTTTTTTTTTTTTTTTACCTCTTCAAAACTCCAACATTGATTTTTTGTTCCTTTTTTTACCTCTTCAAAACTCCAACATTGATTTTTTGTTCCTTTTTTTACCTCTTCAAAACTCCAACATTGATTTTTTGTTCCTTTTTTTACCTCTTCAAAACTCCAACATTGATTTTTTGTTCCTTTTTTTACCTCTTCAAAACTCCACAATTTTTTTTTTTTTTTTTTTTACCTCTTCAAAACTCCAACTTTATTTTTATTTTTTTTTACCTCTTCAAAACTCCTAAATTTCTTTTTTTTTTTTACCTCCACAATTTTCTTTTTTTTTTTTTTTACCTCTTCAAAACTCCACAATTTTTTTTTTATTTTTTTTTTTCCTCTTCAAAACTCCAACATTGATTTTTTGTTCCTTTTTTTACCTCTTCAAAACTCCACAATTTTTTTTTTTTTTTTTTTTACCTCTTCAAAACTCCTAAATTTTTTTTTTTTTTTTACCTCCACAATTTTCTTTTTTTTTTTTTTTTACCTCTTCAAAACTCCATTTTTTTTTTTTTTTACCTCTTCAAAACTCCAACATTGATTTTTTGTTCCTTTTTTTACCTCTTCAAAACTCCAACTTTTTATTTTTTTTTTACCTCTTCAAAACTCCAACGTTAATTTGTTGTTCCTTTTTTTACCTCTTCAAAACTCCACAATTTTTTTTATATTTTTTTTACCTCTTCAAAACTCCAAATTCTTTTTTTTTTTTTACCTCTTCAAAACTCCACAATTTTTTTTTTTTTTTTTTTTGTACCTCTTCAAAACTCCACAATTTTTTTTTTTTTTTTTTACCTCTTCAAAACTCCAACATTTTTTTTTTTTTTTACCTCTTCAAAACTCCAACGTTGATTTTTTGTTCCTTTTTTTACCTCTTCAAAACTCCACAATTTTTTTTATATTTTTTTTTTACCTCTTCAAAACTCCAAATTTTTTTTTTTTTTTACCTCTTCAAAACTCCAACATTGATTTTTTGTTCCTTTTTTTACCTCTTCAAAACTCCAATTTTTTTTTTTTTTACCTCTTCAAAACTCCACAATTTTTTTTTTTTTTTTTTACCTCTTCAAAACTCCGACATTTTTTTTTTTTTTTTACCTCTTCAAAACTCCAACATTGATTTTTTGTTCCTTTTTTTACCTCTTCAAAACTCCACAATTTTTTTTTTTTTTTTTTTTACCTCTTCAAAACTCCTAAATTTTTTTTTTTTTTTTACCTCCACAATTTTCTTTTTTTTTTTTTTTTACCTCTTCAAAACTCCATTTTTTTTTTTTTTTTACCTCTTCAAAACTCCAACATTGATTTTTTGTTCCTTTTTTTACCTCTTCAAAACTCCAACTTTTTATTTTTTTTTTACCTCTTCAAAACTCCAACGTTAATTTTTTGTTCCTTTTTTTACCTCTTCAAAACTCCACAATTTTTTTTTTTTTTTTACCTCTTCAAAACTCCAACTTTTTTTTATTTTTTTTTTACCTCTTCAAAACTCCAACTTTTTTTTTTTTTTTTTTTTACCTCTTCAAAACTCCAACATTGATTTTTTGTTCCTTTTTTTACCTCTTCAAAACTCCAACATTGATTTTTTGTTCCTTTTTTTACCTCTTCAAAACTCCAACATTGATTTTTTGTTCCTTTTTTTACCTCTTCAAAACTCCAACATTGATTTTTTGTTCCTTTTTTTACCTCTTCAAAACTCCACAATTTTTTTTTTTTTTTTTTTTACCTCTTCAAAACTCCAACTTTATTTTTATTTTTTTTTACCTCTTCAAAACTCCTAAATTTTTTTTTTTTTTTACCTCCACAATTTTCTTTTTTTTTTTTTTTACCTCTTCAAAACTCCACAATTTTTTTTTTTTTTTTTTTTTACCTCTTCAAAACTCCAACTTTTTTTTTTTTTTTTTTTTACCTCTTCAAAACTCCAACATTGATTTTTTGTTCCTTTTTTTACCTCTTCAAAACTCCACAATTTTTTTTTTTTTTTTTTTACCTCTTCAAAACTCCAACATTGATTTTTTGTTCCTTTTTTTACCTCTTCAAAACTCCACAATTTTTTTTTTTTTTTTTTTTACCTCTTCAAAACTCCTAAATTTTTTTTTTTTTTTTACCTCCACAATTTTCTTTTTTTTTTTTTTTACCTCTTCAAAACTCCATTTTTTTTTTTTTACCTCTTCAAAACTCCAACATTGATTTTTTGTTCCTTTTTTTACCTCTTCAAAACTCCAACTTTTTATTTTTTTTTTACCTCTTCAAAACTCCAACGTTAATTTTTTGTTCCTTTTTTTACCTCTTCAAAACTCCACAATTTTTTTTTTTTTTACCTCTTCAAAACTCCAACTTTTTTTTATTTTTTTTTTACCTCTTCAAAACTCCAAATTTTTTTTTTTTTTTACCTCTTCAAAACTCCACAATTTTTTTTTATTTTTTTTACCTCTTCAAAACTCCACAATTTTTTTTTTTTTTTTTACCTCTTCAAAACTCCGACATTTTTTTTTTTTTTTACCTCTTCAAAACTCCAACGTTGATTTTTTGTTCCTTTTTTTACCTCTTCAAAACTCCACAATTTTTCTTTTTTTTTTTTTTACCTCTTCAAAACTCCAACTTTTTTTTTCTTTTTTTTTACCTCTTCAAAACTCCTAAATTTTTTTTTTTTTTTACCTCCACAATTTTTTTTTTTTTTTTTTACCTCTTCAAAACTCCAATTTTTTTTTTTTTTTTACCTCTTCAAAACTCCAACATTGATTTTTTGTTCCTTTTTTTACCTCTTCAAAACTCCACATTTTTTTTTTTTTTTTTTTTTATCTCCTCAAAACTCCAACATTGATTTTTTGTTCCTTTTTTTACCTCTTCAAAACTCCACAATTTTTTTTTTTTTTTTTTTACCTCTTCAAAACTCCAACTTTATTTTTATTTTTTTTTACCTCTTCAAAACTCCTAAATTTTTTTTTTTTTTTACCTCCACAATTTTCTTTTTTTTTTTTTTTACCTCTTCAAAACTCCATTTTTTTTTTTTTTTACCTCTTCAAAACTCCACAATTTTTTTTTTTTTTTTTTTTACCTCTTCAAAACTCCAACTTTTTTTTTTTTTTTTTTTACCTCTTCAAAACTCCAACATTGATTTTTTGTTCCTTTTTTTACCTCTTCAAAACTCCAACATTGATTTTTTGTTCCTTTTTTTACCTCTTCAAAACTCCAACATTGATTTTTTGTTCCTTTTTTTACCTCTTCAAAACTCCACAATTTTTTTTTTTTTTTTTTTTACCTCTTCAAAACTCCAACTTTTTTTTTTTTTTTTTTTTACCTCTTCAAAACTCCAACATTGATTTTTTGTTCCTTTTTTTACCTCTTCAAAACTCCAACATTGATTTTTTGTTCCTTTTTTTACCTCTTCAAAACTCCAACATTGATTTTTTGTTCCTTTTTTTACCTCTTCAAAACTCCAACATTGATTTTTTGTTCCTTTTTTTACCTCTTCAAAACTCCACAATTTTTTTTTTTTTTTTTTTTACCTCTTCAAAACTCCAACTTTATTTTTATTTTTTTTTACCTCTTCAAAACTCCTAAATTTTTTTTTTTTTTTACCTCCACAATTTTCTTTTTTTTTTTTTTTTACCTCTTCAAAACTCCACAATTTTTTTTTTTTTTTTTTTTTACCTCTTCAAAACTCCAACTTTTTTTTTTTTTTTTTTTTACCTCTTCAAAACTCCAACATTGATTTTTTGTTCCTTTTTTTACCTCTTCAAAACTCCACAATTTTTTTTTTTTTTTTTTTACCTCTTCAAAACTCCAACATTGATTTTTTGTTCCTTTTTTTACCTCTTCAAAACTCCACAATTTTTTTTTTTTTTTTTTTTACCTCTTCAAAACTCCTAAATTTTTTTTTTTTTTTTACCTCCACAATTTTCTTTTTTTTTTTTTTTTACCTCTTCAAAACTCCATTTTTTTTTTTTTACCTCTTCAAAACTCCAACATTGATTTTTTGTTCCTTTTTTTACCTCTTCAAAACTCCAACTTTTTATTTTTTTTTTACCTCTTCAAAACTCCAACGTTAATTTTTTGTTCCTTTTTTACCTCTTCAAAACTCCACAATTTTTTTTTTTTTTTACCTCTTCATAACTCCAACTTTTTTTTATTTTTTTTTTACCTCTTCAAAACTCCAAATTTTTTTTTTTTTTTACCTCTTCAAAACTCCACAATTTTTTTTTATTTTTTTTACCTCTTCAAAACTCCACAATTTTTTTTTTTTTTTTTTACCTCTTCAAAACTCCGACATTTTTTTTTTTTTTTTACCTCTTCAAAACTCCAACGTTGATTTTTTGTTCCTTTTTTTACCTCTTCAAAACTCCACAATTTTTCTTTTTTTTTTTTTTTACCTCTTCAAAACTCCAACTTTTTTTTTTCTTTTTTTTTACCTCTTCAAAACTCCTAAATTTTTTTTTTTTTTTTACCTCCACAATTTTTTTTTTTTTTTTTTACCTCTTCAAAACTCCAATTTTTTTTTTTTTTTTACCTCTTCAAAACTCCAACATTGATTTTTTGTTCCTTTTTTTACCTCTTCAAAACTCCACATTTTTTTTTTTTTTTTTTTTTATCTCCTCAAAACTCCAACATTGATTTTTTGTTCCTTTTTTTACCTCTTCAAAACTCCACAATTTTTTTTTTTTTTTTTTTACCTCTTCAAAACTCCAACTTTATTTTTATTTTTTTTTACCTCTTCAAAACTCCTAAATTTTTTTTTTTTTTTTACCTCCACAATTTTCTTTTTTTTTTTTTTACCTCTTCAAAACTCCATTTTTTTTTTTTTTTTACCTCTTCAAAACTCCAACATTGATTTTTTGTTCCTTTTTTTACCTCTTCAAAACTCCACAATTTTTTTTTTTTTTTTTTTTACCTCTTCAAAACTCCAACATTGATTTTTTGTTCCTTTTTTTACCTCTTCAAAACTCCACAATTTTTTTTTTTTTTTTTTTTACCTCTTCAAAACTCCACAATTTTTTTTTTTTTTTTTTTTACCTCTTCAAAACTCCAACTTTTTTTTTTTTTTTTTTTTACCTCTTCAAAACTCCAACATTGATTTTTTGTTCCTTTTTTTACCTCTTCAAAACTCCACAATTTTTTTTTTTTTTTTTTTTACCTCTTCAAAACTCCAACATTGATTTTTTGTTCCTTTTTTTACCTCTTCAAAACTCCACAATTTTTTTTTTTTTTTTTTTTACCTCTTCAAAACTCCTAAATTTTTTTTTTTTTTTTACCTCCACGATTTTCTTTTTTTTTTTTTTTTACCTCTTCAAAAACTCCATTTTTTTTTTTTTACCTCTTCAAAACTCCAACATTGATTTTTTGTTCCTTTTTTTACCTCTTCAAAACTCCAACTTTTTATTTTTTTTTTACCTCTTCAAAACTCCAACGTTAATTTTTGTTCCTTTTTTTACCTCTTCAAAACTCCACAATTTTTTTTTTTTTTTACCTCTTCAAAACTCCAACTTTTTTTTATTTTTTTTTTTACCTCTTCAAAACTCCAAATTTTTTTTTTTTTTACCTCTTCAAAACTCCACAATTTTTTTTTTTTTTTTTTACCTCTTCAAAACTCCACAATTTTTTTTTTTTTTTTTTTTACCTCTTCAAAACTCCAACTTTTTTTTTTTTTTTTTTTTACCTCTTCAAAACTCCAACATTGATTTTTTGTTCCTTTTTTTACCTCTTCAAAACTCCACAATTTTTTTTTTTTTTTTTTTTTACCTCTTCAAAACTCCAACATTGATTTTTTGTTCCTTTTTTTACCTCTTCAAAACTCCACAATTTTTTTTTTTTTTTTTTTACCTCTTCAAAACTCCTAAATTTTTTTTTTTTTTTTACCTCCACAATTTTCTTTTTTTTTTTTTTTTACCTCTTCAAAACTCCATTTTTTTTTTTTTTACCTCTTCAAAACTCCAACATTGATTTTTTGTTCCTTTTTTTACCTCTTCAAAACTCCAACTTTTTATTTTTTTTTTACCTCTTCAAAACTCCAACGTTAATTTTTCGTTCCTTTTTTTACCTCTTCAAAACTCCACAATTTTTTTTTTTTTTACCTCTTCAAAACTCCAACTTTTTTTTATTTTTTTTTTACCTCTTCAAAACTCCAAATTTTTTTTTTTTTTTACCTCTTCAAAACTCCACAATTTTTTTTTATTTTTTTTACCTCTTCAAAACTCCAACTTTTTTTTTCTTTTTTTTTACCTCTTCAAAACTCCTAAATTTTTTTTTTTTTTACCTCCACAATTTTTTTTTTTTTTTTTTACCTCTTCAAAACTCCAATTTTTTTTTTTTTTTTTACCTCTTCAAAACTCCAACATTGATTTTTTGTTCCTTTTTTTACCTCTTCAAAACTCCACAATTTTTTTTTTTTTTTTTTTTATCTCTTCAAAACTCCAACATTGATTTTTTGTTCCTTTTTTTACCTCTTCAAAACTCCACAATTTTTTTTTTTTTTTTTTACCTCTTCAAAACTCCAACTTTATTTTTATTTTTTTTTACCTCTTCAAAACTCCTGAATTTTTTTTTTTTTTTTTACCTCCACAATTTTCTTTTTTTTTTTTTTACCTCTTCAAAACTCCATTTTTTTTTTTTTTACCTCTTCAAAACCTCAACATTGATTTTTTGTTCCTTTTTTTACCTCTTCAAAACTCCACAATTTTTTTTTTTTTTTTTTTTTACCTCTTCAAAACTCCAACATTGATTTTTTGTTCCTTTTTTTACCTCTTCAAAACTCCACAATTTTTTTTTTTTTTTTTTTTTACCTCTTCAAAACTCCTAAATTTTTTTTTTTTTTTTACCTCCACAATTTTCTTTTTTTTTTTTTTTTACCTCTTCAAAACTCCATTTTTTTTTTTTTTTACCTCTTCAAAACTCCAACATTGATTTTTTGTTCCTTTTTTTACCTCTTCAAAACTCCAACTTTTTATTTTTTTTTTACCTCTTCAAAACTCCAACGTTAATTTTTTGTTCCTTTTTTTACCTCTTCAAAACTCCACAATTTTTTTTTTTTTTTTTACCTCTTCAAAACTCCAACTTTTTTTTATTTTTTTTTTACCTCTTCAAAACTCCAAATTTTTTTTTTTTTTTACCTCTTCAAAACTCCACAATTTTTTTTTATTTTTTTTACCTCTTCAAAACTCCGACATTTTTTTTTTTTTTTACCTCTTCAAAACTCCAACGTTGATTTTTTGTTCCTTTTTTTACCTCTTCAAAACTCCACAATTTTTCTTTTTTTTTTTTTTTACCTCTTCAAAACTCCAACTTTTTTTTTTCTTTTTTTTTACCTCTTCAAAACTCCTAAATTTTTTTTTTTTTTTACCTCCACAATTTTTTTTTTTTTTTTTTACCTCTTCAAAACTCCAATTTTTTTTTTTTTTTACCTCTTCAAAACTCCAACATTGATTTTTTGTTCCTTTTTTTACCTCTTCAAAACTCCACAATTTTTTTTTTTTTTTTTTTTATCTCTTCAAAACTCCAACATTGATTTTTTGTTCCTTTTTTTACCTCTTCAAAACTCCACAATTTTTTTTTTTTTTTTTTTACCTCTTCAAAACTCCAACTTTATTTTTATTTTTTTTTACCTCTTCAAAACTCCTAAATTTTTTTTTTTTTTTTACCTCCACAATTTTCTTTTTTTTTTTTTTTACCTCTTCAAAACTCCATTTTTTTTTTTTTTACCTCTTCAAAACTCCAACATTGATTTTTTGTTCCTTTTTTTACCTCTTCAAAACTCCACAATTTTTTTTATATTTTTTTTTACCTCTTCAAAACTCCAACTTTTTTTTTTTTTTTTTTTTACCTCTTCAAAACTCCAACATTGATTTTTTGTTCCTTTTTTTACCTCTTCAAAACTCCACAATTTTTTTTTTTTTTTTTTTTTACCTCTTCAAAACTCCAACATTGATTTTTTGTTCCTTTTTTTTACCTCTTCAAAACTCCACAATTTTTTTTTTTTTTTTTTTACCTCTTCAAAACTCCAACTTTATTTTTATTTTTTTTTACCTCTTCAAAACTCATAAATTTTTTTTTTTTTTTTACCTCCACAATTTTCTTTTTTTTTTTTTTTTACCTCTTCAAAACTCCATTTTTTTTTTTTTTTACCTCTTCAAAACTCCAACTTTTTATTTTTTTTTTACCTCTTCAAAACTCCAACGTTAATTTTTTGTTCCTTTTTTTACCTCTTCAAAACTCCACAATTTTTTTTTTTTTTTTTTACCTCTTCAAAACTCCAAATTTTTTTTTTTTTTACCTCTTCAAAACTCCACAATTTTTTTTTTTTTTTTTTTTTTACCTCTTCAAAACTCCAACATTGATTTTTTGTTCCTTTTTTTACCTCTTCAAAACTCCACAATTTTTTTTTTTTTTTTTTTACCTCTTCAAAACTCCTAAATTTTTTTTTTTTTTTTACCTCCACAATTTTCTTTTTTTTTTTTTTTTTACCTCTTCAAAACTCCATTTTTTTTTTTTTTTACCTCTTCAAAACTCCAACATTGATTTTTTGTTCCTTTTTTTACCTCTTCAAAACTCCAACTTTTTATTTTTTTTTACCTCTTCAAAACTCCAACGTTAATTTTTTGTTCCTTTTTTTACCTCTTCAAAACTCCACAATTTTTTTTTTTTTACCTCTTCAAAACTCCAACTTTTTTTTATATTTTTTTTACCTCTTCAAAACTCCAAATTTTTTTTTTGTTTTTACCTCTTCAAAACTCCACAATTTTTTTATTTTTTTTTTACCTCTTCAAAACTCCACATTTTTTTTTTTTTTTTACCTCTTCAAAACTCCACATTTTTTTTTTTTTTTTACCTCTTCAAAACTCCAACATTGATTTTTTGTTCCTTTTTTTACCTCTTCAAAACTCCAACATTGATTTTTTGTTCCTTTTTTTACCTCTTCAAAACTCCAACATTGATTTTTTGTTCCTTTTTTTACCTCTTCAAAACTCCACAATTTTTTTTTTTTTTTTTTTTACCTCTTCAAAACTCCTACATTTTTTTTTTTTTTACCTCCACAATTTTCTTTTTTTTTTTTTTTTACCTCTTCAAAACTCCACAATTTTTTTTTTTTTTTTACCTCTTCAAAACTCCAACATTGATTTTTTGTTCCTTTTTTTACCTCTTCAAAACTCCACAATTTTTTTTTTTTTTTTTTTTTACCTCTTCAAAACTCCAACATTGATTTTTTGTTCCTTTTTTTTACCTCTTCAAAACTCCACAATTTTTTTTTTTTTTTTTACCTCTTCAAAACTCCTAAATTTTTTTTTTTTTTTTTACCTCCACAATTTTCTTTTCTTTTTTTTTTTTACCTCTTCAAAACTCCATTTTTTTTTTTTTTACCTCTTCAAAACTCCAACATTGATTTTTTGTTCCTTTTTTTACCTCTTCAAAACTCCAACTTTTTATTTTTTTTTTACCTCTTCAAAACTCCAACGTTAATTTTTTGTTCCTTTTTTTACCTCTTCAAAACTCCACAATTTTTTTTTTTTTTTTACCTCTTCAAAACTCCAACTTTTTTTTATTTTTTTTTTACCTCTTCAAAACTCCAAATTTTTTTTTTTTTTACCTCTTCAAAACTCCACAATTTTTTTTTTTTTTTTTTTTACCTCTTCAAAACTCCAACATTGATTTTTTGTTCCTTTTTTTACCTCTTCAAAACTCCACAATTTTTTTTTTTTTTTTTTTTACCTCTTCAAACTCCTAAATTTTTTTTTTTTTTACCTCCACAATTTCTTTTTTTTTTTTTTTACCTCTTCAAAACTCCATTTTTTTTTTTTTTTACCTCTTCAAAACTCCAACATTGATTTTTTGTTCCTTTTTTTACCTCTTCAAAACTCCAACTTTTTATTTTTTTTTTACCTCTTCAAAACTCCAACGTTAATTTTTTGTTCCTTTTTTTACCTCTTCTTCAAAACTCCAACTTTTTTTTATTTTTTTTTTACCTCTTCAAAACTCCAAATATTTTTTTTTTTTACCTCTTCAAAACTCCACAATTTTTTATTTTTTTTTTTACCTCTTCAAAACTCCACAATTTTTTTTTTTTTTTTTACCTCTTCAAAACTCCGACATTTTTTTTTTTTTTTACCTCTTCAAAACTCCAACGTTGATTTTTTGTTCCTTTTTTTACCTCTTCAAAACTCCACAATTTTTCTTTTTTTTTTTTTTTACCTCTTCAAAACTCCAACTTTATTTTTATTTTTTTTTACCTCTTCAAAACTCCTAAATTTTTTTTTTTTTTTACCTCCACAATTTTTTTTTTTTTTTTTTTACCTCTTCAAAACTCCATTTTTTTTTTTTTACCTCTTCAAAACTCCAACTTTTTTTTTTTTTTTTTACCTCTTCAAAACTCCTAAATTTTTTTTTTTTTTTACCTCCACAATTTTTTTTTTTTTTTTTTACCTCTTCAAAACTCCATTTTTTTTTTTTACCTCTTCAAAACTCCACAATTTTTTTTAATTTTTTTTTTACCTCTTCAAAACTCCAACATTGATTTTTTGTTCCTTTTTTTACCTCTTCAAAACTCCACAATTTTTTTTTTTTTTTTACCTCTTCAAAACTCCAACATTTTTTTTTTTTTTTACCTCTTCAAAACTCCAACGTTGATTTTTTGTTCCTTTTTTTACCTCTTCAAAACTCCACAATTTTTTTTTTTTTTTTTTTTATCTCTTCAAAACTCTAACATTGATTTTTTGTTCCTTTTTTTACCTCTTCAAAACTCCACAATTTTTTTTTTTTTTTTTTTTACCTCTTCAAAACTCCAACTTTATTTTTATTTTTTTTTACCTCTTCAAAACTCCTAAATTTTTTTTTTTTTTTTACCTCCACAATTTTCTTTTTTTTTTTTTTTTACCTCTTCAAAACTCCATTTTTTTTTTTTTTTACCTCTTCAAAACTCCAACATTGATTTTTTGTTCCTTTTTTTACCTCTTCAAAACTCCACAATTTTTTTTATATTTTTTTTTTACCTCTTCAAAACTCCAACTTTTTTTTTTTTTTACCTCTTCAAAACTCCAACTTTATTTTTATTTTTTTTTACCTCTTCAAAACTCCTAAATTTTTATTTTTTTTTACCTCCACAATTTTCTTTTTTTTTTTTTTTTACCTCTTCAAAACTCCACAATTTTTTTTATTTTTTTTTTTTACCTCTTCAAAACTCCAACTTTTTTTTTTATTTTTTTTACCTCTTCAAAACACCAACATTGATTTTTTGTTCCTTTTTTTACCTCTTCAAAACTCCAACATTGATTTTTTGTTCCTTTTTTTACCTCTTCAAAACTCCAACATTGATTTTTTGTTCCTTTTTTTACCTCTTCAAAACTCCAACATTGATTTTTTGTTCCTTTTTTTACCTCTTCAAAACTCCACAATTTTTTTTTTTTTTTTTTTACCTCTTCAAAACTCCAACTTTATTTTTATTTTTTTTTACCTCTTCAAAACTCCAACTTTATTTTTATTTTTTTTTACCTCTTCAAAACTCCTAAATTTTTTTTTTTTTTTACCTCCACAATTTTCTTTTTTTTTTTTTTTTACCTCTTCAAAACTCCAACTTTTTTTTTTTTTTTTTTTTACCTCTTCAAAACTCCAACATTGATTTTTTGTTCCTTTTTTTACCTCTTCAAAACTCCAACATTGATTTTTTGTTCCTTTTTTTACCTCTTCAAAACTCCAACATTGATTTTTTGTTCCTTTTTTTACCTCTTCAAAACTCCACAATTTTTTTTTTTTTTTTTTTTACCTCTTCAAAACTCCAACTTTATTTTTTTTTTTTTTACCTCTTCAAAACTCCAACTTTATTTTTATTTTTTTTTACCTCTTCAAAACT
>NW_028258747.1:0-42000 GCF_982586985.1 Callionymus lyra
AAAAAAAATGTTGGAGTTTTGAAGAGGTAAAAAAAATAAATAAAAAATTGTGGAGTTTTGAAGAGGTAAAAAAAATATAAAAAAATTTGTGGAGTTTTGAAGAGGTAAAAAAAAAAAATGTTGGAGTTTTGAAGAGATAAAAAAAAATAAAAAAAAAATTGAGTTTTGAAGAGGTAAAAAAAAAAAATGTTGGAGTTTTGAAGAGGTAAAAAAAAAATATAAAAAAATTGAGTTTTGAAGAGGTAAAAAAAGGAACAAAAAATCAATGTTGGAGTTTTGAAGAGGTAAAAAAAAAAAAAAAAAAAGTTGGAGTTTTGAAGAGGTAAAAAAAAAAAAAAAAAAGTTGGAGTTTTGAAGAGGTAAAATAAAAAAAAAGTTGGAGTTTTGAAGAGGTAAAAAAAGGAACAAAAAATCAATGTTGGAGTTTTGAAGAGGTAAAAAAAAAAAAAAAAAAAGTTGGAGTTTTGAAGAGGTAAAATAAAAAAAAAGTTGGAGTTTTGAAGAGGTAAAAAAAAAAAAAAAAAAAATTTGGAGTTTTGAAGAGGTAAAAAAAGGAACAAAAAATCAATGTTGGAGTTTTGAAGAGGTAAAAAAAAAAATTAAAAAAATTGAGTTTTGAAGAGGTAAAAAAAAAAAAAGTTGGAGTTTTGAAGAGGTAAAAAAAGGAACCAAAAATCAATGTTGGAGTTTTGAAGAGGTAAAAAAAAATAAAAAAAAAGTTGGAGTTTTGAAGAGGTAAAATAAAAAAAAAGTTGGAGTTTTGATGAGGTAAAAAAAAAAAAAAAAAAAATTGAGTTTTGAAGAGGTAAAAAAAGGAACAAAAAATCAATGTTGGAGTTTTGAAGAGGTAAAAAAAAATAAAATTTGGAGTTTTGAAGAAGTAAAAAATAAAAATAAAAAAAATTGTGTAGTTTTGAAGAGGTTAAAAAAAATAAAATTTGGAGTTTTGAAGAGGTAAAAAATAAAAATAAAAAAAATTGTGGAGTTTTGAAGAGGTAAAAAAAATATAAAAAAATTTGTGGAGTTTTGAAGAGGTAAAAAATATATTAAAAAAGTTGGAGTTTTGAAGAGGTAAAACAAAAAAAAAAAAAATTGTGGAGTTTTGAAGAGGTAAAAAAAAAAAAAAAATTGTGGAGTTTTGAAGAGGTAAAAAAAAAAAAAAAGTTGGAGTTTTGAAGAGGTAAAAAAAAAAAAAAAGTTGGAGTTTTGAAGAGGTAAAAAAAGGAACAAAAAATCAATGTTGGAGTTTTGAAGAGGTAAAAAAAAAAAAAAATGTTGGAGTTTTGAAGAGGTAAAAAAAAAAAAAAAAAAAAAATTGTAGAGTTTTGAAGAGGTAAAAAAAAAAAAAAATGTTGGAGTTTTGAAGAGGTAAAAAAAAAAAAAAAAAATTGTAGAGTTTTGAAGAGGTAAAAAAAAAAAAAAAAATTTAGGAGTTTTGAAGAGGTAAAAAAAGGAACAAAAAATCAATGTTGGAGTTTTGAAGAGGTAAAAAAAAAAAAAAAAAAAAATTGAGTTTTGAAGAGGTAAAAAAAGGAACAAAAAATCAATGTTGGAGTTTTGAAGAGGTAAAAAAAAAAAAAAAAAAAAATTGAGTTTTGAAGAGGTAAAAAAAAAAAAGAATTTGGAGTTTTGAAGAGGTAAAAAAAAAAAAAAGTTGGAGTTTTGAAGAGGTAAAAAAAAAAAAAAAAAAAATTGTAGAGTTTTGAAGAGGTAAAAAAAAAAAAAGTTGGAGTTTTGAAGAGGTAAAAAAAAAAAAAAAGTTGGAGTTTTGAAGAGGTAAAAAAAAAAAAAAGTTGGAGTTTTGAAGAGGTAAAAAAAAAAAAAAAAATTGAGTTTTGAAGAGGTAAAAAAAGGAACAAAAAATCAATGTTGGAGTTTTGAAGAGGTAAAAAAAAATAAAATTTGGAGTTTTGAAGAAGTAAAAAATAAAAATAAAAAAAATTGTGGAGTTTTGAAGAGGTTAAAAAAAATAAAATTTGGAGTTTTGAAGAGGTAAAAAATAAAAATAAAAAAAATTGTGGAGTTTTGAAGAGGTAAAAAAAATATAAAAAAATTTGTGGAGTTTTGAAGAGGTAAAAAAAAAAAAAAAGTTGGAGTTTTGAAGAGGTAAAAAAAAAAAAATGTTGGAGTTTTGAAGAGGTAAAAAAAAAAAAAAAAAAAATTGTGGAGTTTTGAAGAGGTAAAAAAAAAATAAAAAAAATTAGGAGTTTTGAAGAGGTAAAAAATATATTAAAAAAGTTGGAGTTTTGAAGAGGTAAAACAAAAAAAAAAAAAATTGTGGAGTTTTGAAGAGGTAAAAAAAAAAAAAAAATTGTCGAGTTTTGAAGAGGTAAAAAAAAAAAAAAAGTTGGAGTTTTGAAGAGGTAAAAAAAGGAACAAAAAATCAATGTTGGAGTTTTGAAGAGGTAAAAAAAAAAAAAAAAATTTAGGAGTTTTGAAGAGGTAAAAAAAGGAACAAAAAATCAATGTTGGAGTTTTGAAGAGGTAAAAAAAAAAAAAAAAAAAAATTGAGTTTTGAAGAGGTAAAAAAAAAAAAAAAGTTGGAGTTTTGAAGAGGTAAAAAAAGGAACAAAAAATCAATGTTGGAGTTTTGAAGAGGTAAAAAAAAAAAAAAAAAAAAAATTGAGTTTTGAAGAGGTAAAAAAAAAAAAAAATTTGGAGTTTTGAAGAGGTAAAAAAAAAAAAAAAAAAAAGTTGGAGTTTTGAAGAGGTAAAAAAAAAAAAAGTTGGAGTTTTGAAGAGGTAAAAAAAAAAAAAAAGTTGGAGTTTTGAAGAGGTAAAAAAAAAAAAAAGTTGGAGTTTTGAAGAGGTAAAAAAAAAAAAAAAAGTTGGAGTTTTGAAGAGGTAAAAAAAAAAAAAAAAATTGAGTTTTGAAGAGGTAAAAAAAGGAACAAAAAATCAATGTTGGAGTTTTGAAGAGGTAAAAAAAAAAAAATGTTGGTGTTTTGAAGAGGTAAAAAAAAATAAAATTTGGAGTTTTGAAGAAGTAAAAAATAAAAATAAAAAAAATTGTGGAGTTTTGAAGAGGTTAAAAAAAATAAAATTTGGAGTTTTGAAGAGGTAAAAAATAAAAAAATAAAAAATTGTGGAGTTTTGAAGAGGTAAAAAAAATATAAAAAAATTTGTGGAGTTTTGAAGAGGTAAAAAAAAAAAAAAAGTTGGAGTTTTGAAGAGGTAAAAAAAAAAAAATGTTGGAGTTTTGAAGAGGTAAAAAAAAAAAAAAAAAAAATTGTGGAGTTTTGAAGAGGTAAAAAAAAAAAAAAAATTGTGGAGTTTTGAAGAGGTAAAAAAAAAAAAAAAGTTGGAGTTTTGAAGAGGTAAAAAATATATTAAAAAAGTTGGAGTTTTGAAGAGGTAAAACAAAAAAAAAAAAAATTGTGGAGTTTTGAAGAGGTAAAAAAAAAAAAAAAATTGTGGAGTTTTGAAGAGGTAAAAAAAAAAAAAAAGTTGGAGTTTTGAAGAGGTAAAAAAAGGAACAAAAAATCAATGTTGGAGTTTTGAAGAGGTAAAAAAAAAAAAAAATGTTGGAGTTTTGAAGAGGTAAAAAAAAATAAAAAAAAATTGTAGAGTTTTGAAGAGGTAAAAAAAAAAAAAAAGTTGTAGTTTTGAAGAGGTAAAAAAAAAAAAAAAAAATTGTGGAGTTTTGAAGAGGTAAAAAAAAAAAAATTTGGAGTTTTGAAGAGGTAAAAAAAAAAAAATAATTTAGGAGTTTTGAAGAGGTAAAAAAAGGAACAAAAAATCAATGTTGGAGTTTTGAAGAGGTAAAAAAAAAAAAAAAAAAAAATTGAGTTTTGAAGAGGTAAAAAAAAAAAAAAAGTTGGAGTTTTGAAGAGGTAAAAAAAGGAACAAAAAATCAATGTTGGAGTTTTGAAGAGGTAAAAAAAAAAAAAAAAAAGTTGGAGTTTTGAAGAGGTAAAATAAAAAAAAAGTTGGAGTTTTGAAGAGGTAAAAAAAAAAAAAGTTGGAGTTTTGAAGAGGTAAAAAAAAAAAAAAAGTTGGAGTTTTGAAGAGGTAAAAAAAAAAAAAAGTTGGAGTTTTGAAGAGGTAAAAAAAAAAAAAAAAAAAATTGTAGAGTTTTGAAGAGGTAAAAAAAAAAAAAGTTGGAGTTTTGAAGAGGTAAAAAAAAAAAAAAAAATTGAGTTTTGAAGAGGTAAAAAAAGGAACAAAAAATCAATGTTGGAGTTTTGAAGAGGTAAAAAAAAAAAAAAAAAAAGTTGGAGTTTTGAAGAGGTAAAATAAAAAAAAAGTTGGAGTTTTGAAGAGGTAAAAAAAAAAAAAAAAAAAATTGTAGAGTTTTGAAGAGGTAAAAAAAAAAAAAAAAAGTTGGAGTTTTGAAGAGGTTAAAAAAAAAAAAAAAAAATTGGAGTTTTGAAGAGGTAAAAAAAAAAAAAAAGTTGGAGTTTTGAAGAGGTAAAAAAAGGAACAAAAAATCAATGTTGGAGTTTTGAAGAGGTAAAAAAAAAATAAAAAAAATTGAGTTTTGAAGAGGTAAAAAAAAAAAAAAAAAAAAAATTGTAGAGTTTTGAAGAGGTAAAAAAAAAAAAAAAATGTTGGAGTTTTGAAGAGGTAAAAAAAAAAAAAAAAAAATTGTAGAGTTTTGAAGAGGTAAAAAAAAAAAAAAAGTTGTAGTTTTGAAGAGGTAAAAAAAAAAAAAAAAAAAATTGTGGAGTTTTGAAGAGGTAAAAAAAAAAAAATTTGGAGTTTTGAAGAGGTAAAAAAAAAAAAAAAATTTAGGAGTTTTGAAGAGGTAAAAAAAGGAACAAAAAATCAATGTTGGAGTTTTGAAGAGGTAAAAAAAAAAAAAAAAAAAAATTGAGTTTTGAAGAGGTAAAAAAAAAAAAAAAGTTGGAGTTTTGAAGAGGTAAAAAAAGGAACAAAAAATCAATGTTGGAGTTTTGAAGAGGTAAAAAAAAAAAAAAAAAAAAATTGAGTTTTGAAGAGGTAAAAAAAAAAAAAAATTTGGAGTTTTGAAGAGGTAAAAAAAAAAAAAAGTTGGAGTTTTGAAGAGGTAAAAAAAAAAAAAAAAAAAAATTGTAGAGTTTTGAAGAGGTAAAAAAAAAAAAAGTTGGAGTTTTGAAGAGGTAAAAAAAAAAAAAAAGTTGGAGTTTTGAAGAGGTAAAAAAAAAAAAAAAAAAGTTGGAGTTTTGAAGAGGTAAAATAAAAAAAAAGTTGGAGTTTTGAAGAGGTAAAAAAAAAAAAAAAGTTGGAGTTTTGAAGAGGTAAAAAAAAAAAAAAGTTGGAGTTTTGAAGAGGTAAAAAAAAAAAAAAGTTGGAGTTTTGAAGAGGTAAAAAAAAAAAAAAAAAAAAATTGTAGAGTTTTGAAGAGGTAAAAAAAAAAAAAGTTGGAGTTTTGAAGAGGTAAAAAAAAAAAAAAAAATTGAGTTTTGAAGAGGTAAAAAAAGGAACAAAAAATCAATGTTGGAGTTTTGAAGAGGTAAAAAAAAAAAAAAAAAAAGTTGGAGTTTTGAAGAGGTAAAATAAAAAAAAAGTTGGAGTTTTGAAGAGGTAAAAAAAAAAAAAAAAAAAATTGTAGAGTTTTGAAGAGGTAAAAAAAAAAAAAAAAGTTGGAGTTTTGAAGAGGTTAAAAAAAAAAAAAAAAAATTGGAGTTTTGAAGAGGTAAAAAAAAAAAAAAAGTTGGAGTTTTGAAGAGGTAAAAAAAGGAACAAAAAATCAATGTTGGAGTTTTGAAGAGGTAAAAAAAAAAATAAAAAAAATTGAGTTTTGAAGAGGTAAAAAAAAAAAAAAAAAAAAAATTGTAGAGTTTTGAAGAGGTAAAAAAAAAAAAAAATGTTGGAGTTTTGAAGAGGTAAAAAAAAAAAAAAAAAAATTGTAGAGTTTTGAAGAGGTAAAAAAAAAAAAAAGTTGTAGTTTTGAAGAGGTAAAAAAAAAAAAAAAAAAATTGTGGAGTTTTGAAGAGGTAAAAAAAAAAAAATTTGGAGTTTTGAAGAGGTAAAAAAAAAAAAAAAAATTTAGGAGTTTTGAAGAGGTAAAAAAAGGAACAAAAAATCAATGTTGGAGTTTTGAAGAGGTAAAAAAAAAAAAAAAAAAAATTGAGTTTTGAAGAGGTAAAAAAAAAAAAAAAGTTGGAGTTTTGAAGAGGTAAAAAAAGGAACAAAAAATCAATGTTGGAGTTTTGAAGAGGTAAAAAAAAAAAAAAAAAAAATTGAGTTTTGAAGAGGTAAAAAAAAAAAAAAATTTGGAGTTTTGAAGAGGTAAAAAAAAAAAAAAGTTGGAGTTTTGAAGAGGTAAAAAAAAAAAAAAAAAAAATTGTAGAGTTTTGAAGAGGTAAAAAAAAAAAAAGTTGGAGTTTTGAAGAGGTAAAAAAAAAAAAAAAGTTGGAGTTTTGAAGAGGTAAAAAAAAAAAAAAGTTGGAGTTTTGAAGAGGTAAAAAAAAAAAAAAAGTTGGAGTTTTGAAGAGGTAAAAAAAAAAAAAAAAATTGAGTTTTGAAGAGGTAAAAAAAGGAACAAAAAATCAATGTTGGAGTTTTGAAGAGGTAAAAAAAAAAAAAAAAAAAGTTGGAGTTTTGAAGAGGTAAAATAAAAAAAAAAGTTGGAGTTTTGAAGAGGTAAAAAAAAAAAAAAAAAAAATTGTAGAGTTTTGAAGAGGTAAAAAAAAAAAAAAAAGTTGGAGTTTTGAAGAGGTTAAAAAAAAAAAAAAAAAATTGGAGTTTTGAAGAGGTAAAAAAAAAAAAAAAGTTGGAGTTTTGAAGAGGTAAAAAAAGGAACAAAAAATCAATGTTGGAGTTTTGAAGAGGTAAAAAAAAAAATAAAAAAAATTGAGTTTTGAAGAGGTAAAAAAAAAAAAAAAAAAAAAATTGTAGAGTTTTGAAGAGGTAAAAAAAAAAAAAAATGTTGGAGTTTTGAAGAGGTAAAAAAAAAAAAAAAAAAATTGTAGAGTTTTGAAGAGGTAAAAAAAAAAAAAAAGTTGTAGTTTTGAAGAGGTAAAAAAAAAAAAAAAAAAAATTGTGGAGTTTTGAAGAGGTAAAAAAAAAAAAATTTGGAGTTTTGAAGAGGTAAAAAAAAAAAAAAAATTTAGGAGTTTTGAAGAGGTAAAAAAAGGAACAAAAAATCAATGTTGGAGTTTTGAAGAGGTAAAAAAAAAAAAAAAAAAAAATTGAGTTTTGAAGAGGTAAAAAAAAAAAAAAAGTTGGAGTTTTGAAGAGGTAAAAAAAGGAACAAAAAATCAATGTTGGAGTTTTGAAGAGGTAAAAAAAAAAAAAAAAAAAATTGAGTTTTGAAGAGGTAAAAAAAAAAAAAATTTGGAGTTTTGAAGAGGTAAAAAAAAAAAAAAGTTGGAGTTTTGAAGAGGTAAAAAAAAAAAAAAAAAAAAATTGTAGAGTTTTGAAGAGGTAAAAAAAAAAAAAGTTGGAGTTTTGAAGAGGTAAAAAAAAAAAAAAAGTTGGAGTTTTGAAGAGGTAAAAAAAAAAAAAAGTTGGAGTTTTGAAGAGGTAAAAAAAAAAAAAAAGTTGGAGTTTTGAAGAGGTAAAAAAAAAAAAAAAAATTGAGTTTTGAAGAGGTAAAAAAAGGAACAAAAAATCAATGTTGGAGTTTTGAAGAGGTAAAAAAAAAAAAAAAAAAAGTTGGAGTTTTGAAGAGGTAAAATAAAAAAAAAAGTTGGAGTTTTGAAGAGGTAAAAAAAAAAAAAAAAAAAATTGTAGAGTTTTGAAGAGGTAAAAAAAAAAAAAAAAGTTGGAGTTTTGAAGAGGTTAAAAAAAAAAAAAAAAATTGGAGTTTTGAAGAGGTAAAAAAAAAAAAAAAGTTGGAGTTTTGAAGAGGTAAAAAAAGGAACAAAAAATCAATGTTGGAGTTTTGAAGAGGTAAAAAAAAAATAAAAAAAAATTGAGTTTTGAAGAGGTAAAAAAAAAAAAAAAGTTGGAGTTTTGAAGAGGTAAAAAAGGAACAAAAAATCAATGTTGGAGTTTTGAAGAGGTAAAAAAAAAAAAAAATGTTGGAGTTTTGAAGAGGTAAAAAAAAAAAAAAAAAAAATTGAGTTTTGAAGAGGTAAAAAAAAAAAAAAAAATATTTGGAGTTTTGAAGAGGTAAAAAAAAAAAAAAAAATATTTGGAGTTTTGAAGAGGTAAAAAAGGAACAAAAAATCAATGTTGGAGTTTTGAAGAGGTAAAAAAAAAATAAAAAAAATTGAGTTTTGAAGAGGTAAAAAAAGGATCAAAAAATCAATGTTGGAGTTTTGAAGAGGTAAAAAAAAAAAAAAGTTGGAGTTTTGAAGAGGTAAAAAAAGGAACAAAAAATCAATGTTGGAGTTTTGAAGAGGTAAAAAAAAAAAAAAATGATGGAGTTTTGAAGAGGTAAAAAAAAAAAAAAAAAATTGTAGAGTTTTGAAGAGGTAAAAAAAAAAAAAAAAAAAAATGTGGAGTTTTGAAGAGGTAAAAAAAGGAACAAAAAATCAATGTTGGAGTTTTGAAGAGGTAAAAAAAAAAAAAAATGTTGGAGTTTTGAAGAGGTAAAAAAAAAAAAAAAAAAAAATTGTAGAGATTTGAAGAGGTAAAAAAAAAAAAAAATGTTGGAGTTTTGAAGAGGTAAAAAAAAAAAAAAAAAAATTGAGTTTTGAAGAGGTAAAAAAAAAAAAAAAAATTTGGAGTTTTGAAGAGGTAAAAAAAGGAACAAAAAATCAATGTTGGAGTTTTGAAGAGGTAAAAAAAAAAAAAATGGAGTTTTGAAGAGGTAGAAAAAATAAATAAAAAATTGTGGAGTTTTGAAGAGGTAAAAAAAAAAAAAAAAAATTTGTGGAGTTTTGAAGAGGTAAAAAAAAAAAAAATGTTGGAGTTTTGAAGAGATAAAAAAAAAAAAAAAAATTGAGTTTTGAAGAGGTAAAAAAAAAAAATGTTGGAGTTTTGAAGAGGTAAAAAAAAAATAAAAAAAATTGAGTTTTGAAGAGGTAAAAAAAGGAACAAAAAATCAATGTTGGAGTTTTGAAGAGGTAAAAAAAAAAAAAAGTTGGAGTTTTGAAGAGGTAAAAAAAAAAATAAAAAAAAATTGTGGAGTTTTGAAGAGGTAAAAAAAGGAACAAAAAATCAATGTTGGAGTTTTGAAGAGGTAAAAAAAAAAAAAAAAAAGTTGGAGTTTTGAAGAGGTAAAAAAAGGAACAAAAAATCAATGTTGGAGTTTTGAAGAGGTAAAAAAAAAAAAAAAAAAAGTTGGAGTTTTGAAGAGGTAAAAAAAAAAAAAAAAAAAATTGTAGAGTTTTGAAGAGGTAAAAAAAAAAAAAAAAAATTGGAGTTTTGAAGAGGTAAAAAAAAAAAAAAAATTTGGAGTTTTGAAGAGGTAAAAAAAGGAACAAAAAATCAATGTTGGAGTTTTGAAGAGGTAAAAAAAAAAAAAAAAAAATTGAGTTTTGAAGAGGTAAAAAAAAAAAAGTTGGAGTTTTGAAGAGGTAAAAAAAGGAACAAAAAATCAATGTTGGAGTTTTGAAGAGGTAAAAAAAAAAAAAAAAAAAGTTGGAGTTTTGAAGAGGTAAAATAAAAAAAATAAAAAAAATTGTAGAGTTTTGAAGAGGTAAAAAAAAAAAAAAAAGTTGGAGTTTTGAAGAGGTTAAAAAAAAAAAAAAAAATTGGAGTTTTGAAGAGGTAAAAAAAAAAAAAGTTGGAGTTTTGAAGAGGTAAAAAAAAAAAAAAAGTTGGAGTTTTGAAGAGGTAAAAAAAAAAAAAAAATTGAGTTTTGAAGAGGTAAAAAAAGGAACAAAAAATCAATGTTGGAGTTTTGAAGAGGTAAAAAAAAAAAAAAAAAAAGTTGGAGTTTTGAAGAGGTAAAAAAAAAAAAAAGTTGGAGTTTTGAAGAGGTAAAAAAAAAAAAAAATTTAGGAGTTTTGAAGAGGTAAAAAAGGAACAAAAAATCAATGTTGGAGTTTTGAAGAGGTAAAAAAAAAATTAAAAAAAATTGAGTTTTGAAGAGGTAAAAAAAAAAAAAAGTTGCAGTTTTGAAGAGGTATAAAAAGGAACAAAAAAATCAATGTTGGAGTTTTGAAGAGGTAAAAAAAAAATAAAAAAAAATTGAGTTTTGAAGAGGTAAAAAAAAAAAAAGTTGGAGTTTTGAAGAGGTAAAAAAAGGAACAAAAAATCAATGTTGGAGTTTTGAAGAGGTAAAAAAAAAAAAAAAAAAAGTTGGAGTTTTGAAGAGGTAAAATAAAAAAAAAGTTGGAGTTTTGAAGAGGTAAAAAAAAAAAAAAAAAAAAATTGTAGAGTTTTGAAGAGGTAAAAAAAAAAAAAAGTTGGAGTTTTGAAGAGGTAAAAAAGGGAACAAAAAATCAATGTTGGAGTTTTGAAGAGGTAAAAAAAAAAAATGTTGGAGTTTTGAAGAGGTAAAAAAAAAATAAAAAAAAATTGAGTTTTGAAGAGGTAAAAAAAAAAAAAAGTTGGAGTTTTGAAGAGGTAAAAAAGGGAACAAAAAATCAATGTTGGAGTTTTGAAGAGGTAAAAAAAAAAAAATGTTGGAGTTTTGAAGAGGTAAAAAAAAAAAAAAAAATTGTAGAGTTTTGAAGAGGTAAAAAAAAATAAAAATGTTGGAGTTTTGAAGAGGTAAAAAAAAAAAAAAAAAAAAAATTTTAGAGTTTTGAAGAGGTAAAAAAAATAAAAAGTTGGAGTTTTGAAGAGGTAAAAAAAAAAAAAAAAAAAAATTGTGGAGTTTTGAAGAGGTAAAAAAAGGAACAAAAAATCAATGTTGGAGTTTTGAAGAGGTAAAAAAAAAAAAGTTGGAGTTTTGAAGAGGTAAAAAAAAAAAAAAAAGTTGGAGTTTTGAAGAGGTAAAAAAAAAAAAAAGTTGTAGTTTTGAAGAGGTAAAAAAAAAATAAAAAAAAATTGTGGAGTTTTGAAGAGGTAAAAAAAAAAAAAAAAGTTGGAGTTTTGAAGAGGTAAAAAAAAAAAAAAAAATTGAGTTTTGAAGAGGTAAAAAAAAAAATAAAAAAAATTGTGGAGTTTTGAAGAGGTAAAAAAAGGAACAAAAAATCAATGTTGGAGTTTTGAAGAGGTAAAAAAAAAAAAAAAAAAAATTGAATTTTGAAGAGGTAAAAAAAAAAAAAAAGTTGGAGTTTTGAAGAGGTAAAATAAAAAAAAAGTTGGAGTTTTGAAGAGGTAAAAAAAAAATGTAGAGTTTTGAAGAGGTAAAAAAAAAAAAAAAGTTGGAGTTTTGAAGAGGTTAAAAAAAAAAAAAAAATTTGGAGTTTTGAAGAGGTAAAAAAAAAAAAAGTTGGAGTTTTGAAGAGGTAAAAAAAAAAAAAAAGTTGGAGTTTTGAAGAGGTAAAAAAAAAAAAAAATTGAGTTTTGAAGAGGTAAAAAAAAAATAAAAAAAATATTTGGAGTTTTGAAGAGGTAAAAAAAAAAAAAAAAAATTGTGGAGTTTTGAAGAGGTAAAAAAAAAAATTGTAGAGTTTTGAAGAGGTAAAAAAAAAAATTGTAGAGTTTTGAAGAGGTAAAAAAAGGAACAAAAAATCAATGTTGGAGTTTTGAAGAGGTAAAAAAAAAAAAAAAGTTGGAGTTTTGAAGAGGTAAAAAAAAAAAAAAATTGAGTTTTGAAGAGGTAAAAAAAAAAAAAAAAATTTGGAGTTTTGAAGAGGTAAAAAAAAAAAAAAAAAATTGGAGTTTTGAAGAGGTAAAAAAGGAACAAAAAATCAATGTTGGAGTTTTGAAGAGGTAAAAAAAAAATAAAAAAAAATTGAGTTTTGAAGAGGTAAAAAAAAAAAAAGTTGGAGTTTTGAAGAGGTAAAAAAAAAAAAAAAGTTGGAGTTTTGAAGAGGTAAAAAAAAAAAAAAATTGAGTTTTGAAGAGGTAAAAAAAAAATAAAAAAAATATTTGGAGTTTTGAAGAGGTAAAAAAAGGAACAAAAAATCAATGTTGGAGTTTTGAAGAGGTAAAAAAAAAAAAAAATGGAGTTTTGAAGAGGTAAAAAAAAAAAAAAAAAATTGTAGAGTTTTGAAGAGGTAAAAAAAAATAAAAGTTGGAGTTTTGAAGAGGTAAAAAAAAAAAATAAAAAAAAATGTGGAGTTTTGAAGAGGTAAAAAAAGGAACAAAAAATCAATGTTGGAGTTTTGAAGAGGTAAAAAAAAAAAAAAAAAAAATTGAGTTTTGAAGAGGTAAAAAAAAAAAAAGTTGGAGTTTTGAAGAGGTAAAAAAAGGAACAAAAAATCAATGTTGGAGTTTTGAAGAGGTAAAAAAAAAAAAAAAAAAGTTGGAGTTTTGAAGAGGTTAAAAAAAAATAAAAAAATTTGGAGTTTTGAAGAGGTAAAAAAAAAAAAAAAGTTGGAGTTTTGAAGAGGTAAAAAAAAAAAAAAGTTAGAGTTTTGAAGAGGTTAAAAAAAAAAAAAAAAAAGTTGGAGTTTTGAAGAGGTAAAAAAAAAAAAAAAGTTGGAGTTTTGAAGAGGTAAAAAAAAAAAAAAAGTTGGAGTTTTGAAGAGGTAAAAAAAAAAAAAAAAATTGAGTTTTGAAGAGGTAAAAAAAAAAAAAAAAAAAAATTGTGGAGTTTTGAAGAGGTAAAAAAAGGAACAAAAAATCAATGTTGGAGTTTTGAAGAGGTAAAAAAAAAAAAAAAAAAAAATTTGGAGTTTTGAAGAGGTAAAAAAAGGAACAAAAAATCAATGTTGGAGTTTTGAAGAGGTAAAAAAAAAAAAAGTTGGAGTTTTGAAGAGGTAAAAAAAGGAACAAAAAATCAATGTTGGAGTTTTGAAGAGGTAAAAAAAAAAAAAAAAAAAAAGTTGGAGTTTTGAAGAGGTAAAAAAAGGAACAAAAAATCAATGTTGGAGTTTTGAAGAGGTAAAAAAAAAAAAAAAAAAAAGTTGGAGTTTTGAAGAGGTAAAAAAAAAAAAGAAAAAATTGTGGAGTTTTGAAGAGGTAAAAAAAAAAAAAAAGTTGGAGTTTTGAAGAGGTAAAAAAAAAAAAAAAAATTGAGTTTTGAAGAGGTAAAAAAAAAAAAAAAAAAAAATTGTGGAGTTTTGAAGAGGTAAAAAAAGGAACAAAAAATCAATGTTGGAGTTTTGAAGAGGTAAAAAAAAAAAAAAAAAAAATTTGGAGTTTTGAAGAGGTAAAAAAAGGAACAAAAAATCAATGTTGGAGTTTTGAAGAGGTAAAAAAAAAAAAAAAAAAAAGTTGGAGTTTTGAAGAGGTTAAAAAAAAAAAAAAAAAATTTGGAGTTTTGAAGAGGTAAAAAAAAAAAAAAAGTTGGAGTTTTGAAGAGGTAAAAAAAAAAAAAAGTTAGAGTTTTGAAGAGGTTAAAAAAAAAAAAAAAAAGTTGGAGTTTTGAAGAGGTAAAAAAAAAAAAAAAGTTGGAGTTTTGAAGAGGTAAAAAAAAAAAAAAAAAAATTGAGTTTTGAAGAGGTAAAAAAAAAAAAAGTTGGAGTTTTGAAGAGGTAAAAAAAGGAACAAAAAATCAATGTTGTAGTTTTGAAGAGGTAAAAAAAAAAAAAAAAAAAAAGTTGGAGTTTTGAAGAGGTTAAAAAAAAAAAAAAAAAGTTGGAGTTTTGAAGAGGTAAAAAAAAAAAAAAAGTTGGAGTTTTGAAGAGGTAAAAAAAAAAAAAAAAAAATTGTGGAGTTTTGAAGAGGTAAAAAAAAAAAAAAGTTGGAGTTTTGAAGAGGTAAAAAAAAAAAAAAATTGAGTTTTGAAGAGGTAAAAAAAAAAAAAAGTTGGAGTTTTGAAGAGGTAAAAAAAAAAAAAAAAAAAATTGTGGAGTTTTGAAGAGGTAAAAAAAAAAAAAAAAAAGTTGGAGTTTTGAAGAGGTAAAAAAAAAAAAAAAAAAAATTGTGGAGTTTTGAAGAGGTAAAAAAAAAAAAAATATTGAGTTTTGAAGAGGTAAAAAAAAAAAAAAAAAAAAATTGTGGAGTTTTGAAGAGGTAAAAAAAGGAACAAAAAATCAATGTTGGAGTTTTGAAGAGGTAAAAAAAAAAAAAAAAAAAGTTGGAGTTTTGAAGAGGTAAAATAAAAAAAAAGTTGGAGTTTTGAAGAGGTAAAAAAAAAAAAAAAAGTTGGAGTTTTGAAGAGGTTAAAAAAAAAAAAAAAAAAATTGTGGAATTTTGAAGAGGTAAAAAAAAAAAAAAAGTTGGAGTTTTGAAGAGGTAAAAAAAAAAAAAAAAATTGAGTTTTGAAGAGGTAAAAAAAGGAACAAAAAATCAATGTTGGAGTTTTGAAGAGGTAAAAAAAAAAAAAAAAAAAGTTGGAGTTTTGAAGAGGTAAAAAAAGGAACAAAAAATCAATGTTGGAGTTTTGAAGAGGTAAAAAAAAAAAAAAAAAAAAAGTCGGAGTTTTGAAGAGGTAAAAAAAAAAAAGAAAAAATTGTGGAGTTTTGAAGAGGTAAAAAAAAAAAAAAAGTTGGAGTTTTGAAGAGGTAAAAAAAAAAAAAAAAATTGAGTTTTGAAGAGGTAAAAAAAAAAAAAAAAAAAAATTGTGGAGTTTTGAAGAGGTAAAAAAAGGAACAAAAAATCAATGTTGGAGTTTTGAAGAGGTAAAAAAAAAAAAAAAAAAAATTTGGAGTTTTGAAGAGGTAAAAAAAGGAACAAAAAATCAATGTTGGAGTTTTGAAGAGGTAAAAAAAAAAAAAAAAAAAAGTTGGAGTTTTGAAGAGGTTAAAAAAAAAAAAAAAAAATTTGGAGTTTTGAAGAGGTAAAAAAAAAAAAAAAGTTGGAGTTTTGAAGAGGTAAAAAAAAAAAAAAGTTAGAGTTTTGAAGAGGTTAAAAAAAAAAAAAAAAAAGTTGGAGTTTTGAAGAGGTAAAAAAAAAAAAAAAGTTGGAGTTTTGAAGAGGTAAAAAAAAAAAAAAAAAATTGAGTTTTGAAGAGGTAAAAAAAAAAAAAGTTGGAGTTTTGAAGAGGTAAAAAAAGGAACAAAAAATCAATGTTGTAGTTTTGAAGAGGTAAAAAAAAAAAAAAAAAAAAAGTTGGAGTTTTGAAGAGGTTAAAAAAAAAAAAAAAAAAGTTGGAGTTTTGAAGAGGTAAAAAAAAAAAAAAAGTTGGAGTTTTGAAGAGGTAAAAAAAAAAAAAAAAAATTGTGGAGTTTTGAAGAGGTAAAAAAAAAAAAAAGTTGGAGTTTTGAAGAGGTAAAAAAAAAAAAAAATTGAGTTTTGAAGAGGTAAAAAAAAAAAAAAGTTGGAGTTTTGAAGAGGTAAAAAAAAAAAAAAAAAAAATTGTGGAGTTTTGAAGAGGTAAAAAAAAAAAAAAAAAAGTTGGAGTTTTGAAGAGGTAAAAAAAAAAAAAAAAAAATTGTGGAGTTTTGAAGAGGTAAAAAAAAAAAAAATATTGAGTTTTGAAGAGGTAAAAAAAAAAAAAAAAAAAATTGTGGAGTTTTGAAGAGGTAAAAAAAGGAACAAAAAATCAATGTTGGAGTTTTGAAGAGGTAAAAAAAAAAAAAAAAAAAGTTGGAGTTTTGAAGAGGTAAAATAAAAAAAAAGTTGGAGTTTTGAAGAGGTAAAAAAAAAAAAAAAAGTTGGAGTTTTGAAGAGGTTAAAAAAAAAAAAAAAAAAATTGTGGAATTTTGAAGAGGTAAAAAAAAAAAAAAAGTTGGAGTTTTGAAGAGGTAAAAAAAAAAAAAAAAATTGAGTTTTGAAGAGGTAAAAAAAGGAACAAAAAATCAATGTTGGAGTTTTGAAGAGGTAAAAAAAAAAAAAAAAAAAGTTGGAGTTTTGAAGAGGTAAAAAAAAAAAAAAGTTGGAGTTTTGAAGAGGTAAAAAAAAAAAAAATTGGAGTTTTGAAGAGGTAAAAAAAAAAAAAAAAATTGTGGAATTTTGAAGAGGTAAAAAAAAAAAAAAAGTTGGAGTTTTGAAGAGGTAAAAAAAAAAAAAAGTTGGAGTTTTGAAGAGGTAAAAAAAAATAAATAAAAAAATTGTAGAGTTTTGAAGAGGTAAAAAAAAAAAAAAGTTGGAGTTTTGAAGAGGTAAAAAAAAAAAAAAAAAATTTGGAGTTTTGAAGAGGTAAAAAAAAAAAAAAAAAATTTGGAGTTTTGAAGAGGTAAAAAAAAAAAAAAAAAATTGGAGTTTTGAAGAGGTAAAAAAAGGAACAAAAAATCAATGTTGGAGTTTTGAAGAGGTAAAAAAAGGAACAAAAAATCAATGTTGGAGTTTTGAAGAGGTAAAAAAAAAAAAAAAAAAAATTGTAGAGTTTTGAAGAGGTAAAAAAAAATAAAAAGTTGGAGTTTTGAAGAGGTAAAAAAAAAAAATAAAAAAAAATGTGGAGTTTTGAAGAGGTAAAAAAAGGAACAAAAAATCAATGTTGGAGTTTTGAAGAGGTAAAAAAAAAAAAAGTGTTGGAGTTTTGAAGAGGTAAAAAAAAAAAAAAAAAAAAATTGTAGAGATTTGAAGAGGTAAAAAAAAAAAAAAAAAAAAATTTGGAGTTTTGAAGAGGTAAAAAAAGGAACAAAAAATCAATGTTGGAGTTTTGAAGAGGTAAAAAAAAAAAAAAAAAAAGTTGGAGTTTTGAAGAGGTAAAATAAAAAAAAAGTTGGAGTTTTGAAGAGGTAAAAAAAAAAAAAATTGAGTTTTGAAGAGGTAAAAAAAAAAAAAAGTTGGAGTTTTGAAGAGGTAAAAAAAAAAAAAAAAAAAATTGTGGAGTTTTGAAGAGGTAAAAAAAAAAAAAAAAAAGTTGGAGTTTTGAAGAGGTAAAAAAAAAAAAAAAAAATTGTGGAGTTTTGAAGAGGTAAAAAAAAAAAAAATATTGAGTTTTGAAGAGGTAAAAAAAAAAAAAAAAAAAAATTGTGGAGTTTTGAAGAGGTAAAAAAAGGAACAAAAAATCAATGTTGGAGTTTTGAAGAGGTAAAAAAAAAAAAAAAAAAAGTTGGAGTTTTGAAGAGGTAAAATAAAAAAAAAGTTGGAGTTTTGAAGAGGTAAAAAAAAAAAAAAAAGTTGGAGTTTTGAAGAGGTTAAAAAAAAAAAAAAAAAAATTGTGGAATTTTGAAGAGGTAAAAAAAAAAAAAAAGTTGGAGTTTTGAAGAGGTAAAAAAAAAAAAAAAAATTGAGTTTTGAAGAGGTAAAAAAAGGAACAAAAAATCAATGTTGGAGTTTTGAAGAGGTAAAAAAAAAAAAAAAAAAAGTTGGAGTTTTGAAGAGGTAAAAAAAAAAAAAAGTTGGAGTTTTGAAGAGGTAAAAAAAAAAAAAATTGGAGTTTTGAAGAGGTAAAAAAAAAAAAAAAAAATTGTGGAATTTTGAAGAGGTAAAAAAAAAAAAAAAGTTGGAGTTTTGAAGAGGTAAAAAAAAAAAAAAGTTGGAGTTTTGAAGAGGTAAAAAAAAATAAATAAAAAAATTGTAGAGTTTTGAAGAGGTAAAAAAAAAAAAAAGTTGGAGTTTTGAAGAGGTAAAAAAAAAAAAAAAAAATTTGGAGTTTTGAAGAGGTAAAAAAAAAAAAAAAAAATTTGGAGTTTTGAAGAGGTAAAAAAAAAAAAAAAAAATTGGAGTTTTGAAGAGGTAAAAAAAGGAACAAAAAATCAATGTTGGAGTTTTGAAGAGGTAAAAAAAGGAACAAAAAATCAATGTTGGAGTTTTGAAGAGGTAAAAAAAAAAAAAAAAAAATTGTAGAGTTTTGAAGAGGTAAAAAAAAATAAAAAGTTGGAGTTTTGAAGAGGTAAAAAAAAAAAATAAAAAAAAATGTGGAGTTTTGAAGAGGTAAAAAAAGGAACAAAAAATCAATGTTGGAGTTTTGAAGAGGTAAAAAAAAAAAAAGTGTTGGAGTTTTGAAGAGGTAAAAAAAAAAAAAAAAAAAAATTGTAGAGATTTGAAGAGGTAAAAAAAAAAAAAAAAAAAAATTTGGAGTTTTGAAGAGGTAAAAAAAGGAACAAAAAATCAATGTTGGAGTTTTGAAGAGGTAAAAAAAAAAAAAAAAAAAGTTGGAGTTTTGAAGAGGTAAAAAAAATATATAAAAAAAATTGTGGAGTTTTGAAGAGGTAAAAAAAAAAAAAATTTGGAGTATTGAAGAGGTAAAAAAAATAAATAAAAAAAATTGTGGAGTTTTGAAGAGGTAAAAAAAAAAAAAAAGTTGGAGTTTTGAAGAGGTAAAAAAAAATAAAAAATTTAGGAGTTTTGAAGAGGTAAAAAAAGGAACAAAAAATCAATGTTGGAGTTTTGAAGAGGTAAAAAAAATAATAAAAAATATTGAGTTTTGAAGAGGTAAAAAAAGGAACAAAAAATCAATGTTGGAGTTTTGAAGAGGTAAAAAAAAAAAAAATGTTGGAGTTTTGAAGAGGTAAAAAAAAAAAAAATTTAGGAGTTTTGAAGAGGTAAAAAAAGGAACAAAAAATCAATGTTGGAGTTTTGAAGAGATAAAAAAAAAAAAAAAAAAAAATTGAGTTTGAAGAGGTAAAAAAAGGAACAAAAAATCAATGTTGGAGTTTTGAAGAGGTAAAAAAAAAAAAAAAAAAAAGTTGGAGTTTTGAAGAGGTAAAAAAAATATATAAAAAAAATTGTGGAGTTTTGAAGAGGTAAAAAAAAATAAAATTTGGAGTATTGAAGAGGTAAAAAAAATAAATAAAAAAAATTGTGGAGTTTTGAAGAGGTAAAAAAAAAAAAAAAGTTGGAGTTTTGAAGAGGTAAAAAAAAATAAAAAATTTAGGAGTTTTGAAGAGGTAAAAAAAGGAACAAAAAATCAATGTTGGAGTTTTGAAGAGGTAAAAAAAAAAATAAAAAAAAATTGAGTTTTGAAGAGGTAAAAAAAAAAAAAAAGTTGGAGTTTTGAAGAGGTAAAAAAAGGAACAAAAAATCAATGTTGGAGTTTTGAAGAGGTAAAAAAAAAAAAAGTTGGAGTTTTGAAGAGGTAAAAAAAGGAACAAAAAATCAATGTTGGAGTTTTGAAGAGGTAAAAAAAAAAAAAAAAAAAGTTGGAGTTTTGAAGAGGTAAAATAAAAAAAAAGTTGGAGTTTTGAAGAGGTAAAAAAAAAAAAAAAAAAAAAAATTGTAGAGTTTTGAAGAGGTAAAAAAAAAAAAAAAAGTTGGAGTTTTGAAGAGGTTAAAAAAAAAAAAAAAAAATTTGGAGTTTTGAAGAGGTAAAAAAAAAAAAAGTTGGAGTTTTGAAGAGGTAAAAAAAAAAAAAAAGTTGGAGTTTTGAAGAGGTAAAAAAAAAAAAAAGTTGGAGTTTTGAAGAGGTAAAAAAAAAAAAAAAAAAAATTGTGGAGTTTTGAAGAGGTAAAAAAAAAAAAAAAGTTGGAGTTTTGAAGAGGTAAAAAAAAAAAAAAAATTGAGTTTTGAAGAGGTAAAAAAAGGAACAAAAAATCAATGTTGGAGTTTTGAAGAGGTAAAAAAAAAAAAAAAAAAAGTTGGAGTTTTGAAGAGGTAAAAAAAAAAAAAAGTTGGAGTTTTGAAGAGGTAAAAAAAAAAAAAAAAAAAAAATTGTAGAGTTTTGAAGAGGTAAAAAAAAAAAAAAAAATTTGGAGTTTTGAAGAGGTAAAAAAAAAAAAAAGTTGGAGTTTTGAAGAGTTAAAAAAAAAAATAAAAATTGAGTTTTGAAGAGGTAAAAAAAAAAAAAAAAATATTTGGAGTTTTGAAGAGGTAAAAAAAGGAACAAAAAATCAATGTTGGAGTTTTGAAGAGGTAAAAAAAAAAAAAAATTGAGTTTTGAAGAGGTAAAAAAAGGAACAAAAAATCAATGTTGGAGTTTTGAAGAGGTAAAAAAAAAAAAAAAAAAAGTTGGAGTTTTGAAGAGGTAAAAAAAAAAAAAAGTTGGAGTTTTGAAGAGGTAAAAAAAAAAAAAAAAAAAAATTGTAGAGTTTTGAAGAGGTAAAAAAAAAAAAAAAAATTTGGAGTTTTGAAGAGGTAAAAAAAAAAAAAAGTTGGAGTTTTGAAGAGTTAAAAAAAAAAATAAAAATTGAGTTTTGAAGAGGTAAAAAAAAAAAAAAAAAATATTTGGAGTTTTGAAGAGGTAAAAAAAGGAACAAAAAATCAATGTTGGAGTTTTGAAGAGGTAAAAAAAAAAAAAAAAAAAATTGAGTTTTGAAGAGGTAAAAAAAGGAACAAAAAATCAATGTTGGAGTTTTGAAGAGGTAAAAAAAAAAAAAAATGATGGAGTTTTGAAGAGGTAAAAAAAAAAAAAAAAAAAAAATGTGGAGTTTTGAAGAGGTAAAAAAAGGAACAAAAAATCAATGTTGGAGTTTTGAAGAGGTAAAAAAAAAAAGAAATGTTGGAGTTTTGAAGAGGTAAAAAAAAAAAAAAAAGTTGGAGTTTTGAAGAGGTTAAAAAAAAAAAAAAAAATTTGGAGTTTTGAAGAGGTAAAAAAAAAAAAGTTGGAGTTTTGAAGAGGTAAAAAAAAAAAAAAGTTGGAGTTTTGAAGAGGTAAAAAAAAAAAAAGTTGGAGTTTTGAAGAGGTAAAAAAAAAAAAAAAAAAAATTGTGGAGTTTTGAAGAGGTAAAAAAAAAAAAAAGTTGGAGTTTTGAAGAGGTAAAAAAAAAAAAAAAGTTGGAGTTTTGAAGAGGTAAAAAAAAAAAAAAAATTGAGTTTTGAAGAGGTAAAAAAAGGAACAAAAAATCAATGTTGGAGTTTTGAAGAGGTAAAAAAAAAAAAAAAATTGAGTTTTGAAGAGGTAAAAAAAGGAACAAAAAATCAATGTTGGAGTTTTGAAGAGGTAAAAAAAAAAAAAAAAAAAGTTGGAGTTTTGAAGAGGTAAAAAAAAAAAAAGTTGGAGTTTTGAAGAGGTAAAAAAAAAAATAAAAAAAAATTGTAGAGTTTTGAAGAGGTAAAAAAAAAAAAAAAAATTTGGAGTTTTGAAGAGGTAAAAAAAAATAAAAAAAATATTTGGAGTTTTGAAGAGGTAAAAAAAGGAACAAAAAATCAATGTTGGAGTTTTGAAGAGGTAAAAAAAAAAAAAAAAAAAATTGAGTTTTGAAGAGGTAAAAAAGGAACAAAAATCAATGTTGGAGTTTTGAAGAGGTAAAAAAAAAAAAAAGTTGGAGTTTTGAAGAGGTAAAAAAAGGAACAAAAAATCAATGTTGGAGTTTTGAAGAGGTAAAAAAAAAAAAAAATGGAGTTTTGAAGAGGTAAAAAAAAAAAAAAAAAAATTGTAGAGTTTTGAAGAGGTAAAAAAAAATAAAAAGTTGGAGTTTTGAAGAGGTAAAAAAAAAAAATAAAAAAAAATGTGGAGTTTTGAAGAGGTAAAAAAAAAATGTTGGAGTTTTGAAGAGGTAAAAAAAAAAAAAAAAAAAATTGAGTTTTGAAGAGGTAAAAAAAAAAAAAAAAAAAAATTTGGAGTTTTGAAGAGGTAAAAAAAGGAACAAAAAATCAATGTTGGAGTTTTGAAGAGATAAAAAAAAAAAAAAAAAAAATTGAGTTTTGAAGAGGTAAAAAAAGGAACAAAAAATCAATGTTGGAGTTTTGAAGAGGTAAAAAAAAAAAAAAAATGGAGTTTTGAAGAGGTAAAAAAAATAAAATTTGGAGTATTGAAGAGGTAAAAAAAATAAATAAAAAAAATTGTGGAGTTTTGAAGAGGTAAAAAAAAAAAAAAAAAAGTTGGAGTTTTGAAGAGGTAAAAAAAAAATATAAAAAAAATTGTGGAGTTTTGAAGAGGTAAAAAAAAATAAAATTTGGAGTATTGAAGAGGTAAAAAAAATAAATAAAAAAAATTGTGGAGTTTTGAAGAGGTAAAAAAAAAAAAAAAAAAAAGTTGGAGTTTTGAAGAGGTAAAAAAAATATATAAAAAAAATTGTGGAGTTTTGAAGAGGTAAAAAAAAATAAAATTTGGAGTATTGAAGAGGTAAAAAAAATAAATAAAAAAAATTGTGGAGTTTTGAAGAGGTAAAAAAAAAAAAAAAGTTGGAGTTTTGAAGAGGTAAAAAAAAAAAAAAAAAAGTTGGAGTTTTGAAGAGGTAAAATAAAAAAAAGTTGGAGTTTTGAAGAGGTAAAAAAAAAAAAAAAAAAAAAATTGTAGAGTTTTGAAGAGGTAAAAAAAAAAAAAAAGTTGGAGTTTTGAAGAGGTTAAAAAAAATAAAATTTGGAGTATTGAAGAGGTAAAAAAAATAAATAAAAAAAATTGTGGAGTTTTGAAGAGGTAAAAAAAAAAAAAAAAAAAGTTGGAGTTTTGAAGAGGTAAAAAAAATATATAAAAAAAATTGTGGAGTTTTGAAGAGGTAAAAAAAATAAAATTTGGAGTATTGAAGAGGTAAAAAAAATAAATAAAAAAAATTGTGGAGTTTTGAAGAGGTAAAAAAAAAAAAAAAGTTGGAGTTTTGAAGAGGTAAAAAAAAATAAAAAATTTAGGAGTTTTGAAGAGGTAAAAAAGGAACAAAAATCAATGTTGGAGTTTTGAAGAGGTAAAAAAAAAAAAAAATGTTGGAGTTTTGAAGAGGTAAAAAAAAAAAAAAAAATTGTAGAGTTTTGAAGAGGTAAAAAAAATAAAAATGTTGGAGTTTTGAAGAGGTAAAAAAAAAAAAAAAAAAAATTTAGAGTTTGAAGAGGTAAAAAAAGGAACAAAAAATCAATGTTGGAGTTTTGAAGAGGTAAAAAAAAAAAAAAAAAAGTTGGAGTTTTGAAGAGGTAAAAAAAAAAAAAAGTTGTAGTTTTGAAGAGGTAAAAAAAAAAAAAAAAAAAAAAGTTGGAGTTTTGAAGAGGTAAAAAAAAAAAAAAGGAGTTTTGAAGAGGTAAAAAAAAAAAAAAAAATTGAATTTTGAAGAGGTAAAAAAAAAAAAAATAAAATTGTGGAGTTTTGAAGAGGTAAAAAAAGGAACAAAAAATCAATGTTGGAGTTTTGAAGAGGTAAAAAAAAAAAAAAAAAAAATTGAATTTTGAAGAGGTAAAAAAAAAAAAAAGTTGGAGTTTTGAAGAGGTAAAAAAAGGAACAAAAAATCAATGTTGGAGTTTTGAAGAGGTAAAAAAAAAAAAAATGTTGGAGTTTTGAAGAGGTAGAAAAAATAAATAAAAAATTGTGGAGTTTTGAAGAGGTAAAAAAAAAAAAAAAAAATTTGTGGAGTTTTGAAGAGGTAAAAAAAAAAAAAATGTTGGAGTTTTGAAGAGATAAAAAAAAAAAAAAAAATTGAGTTTTGAAGAGGTAAAAAAAAAAATGTTGGAGTTTTGAAGAGGTAAAAAAAAAAAAAAAAAATTTGAGTTTTGAAGAGGTAAAAAAAGGAACAAAAAATCAATGTTGGAGTTTTGAAGAGGTAAAAAAAAAAAAAAAAAAGTTGGAGTTTTGAAGAGGTAAAAAAAAAATTAAAAAAATTGTGGAGTTTTGAAGAGGTAAAAAAAGGAACAAAAAATCAATGTTGGAGTTTTGAAGAGGTAAAAAAAAAAAAAAAAAAGTTGGAGTTTTGAAGAGGTAAAAAAAGGAACAAAAAATCAATGTTGGAGTTTTGAAGAGGTAAAAAAAAAAAAAAAAAAGTTGGAGTTTTGAAGAGGTAAAAAAAAAAAAAAGTTGGAGTTTTGAAGAGGTAAAAAAAAAAAAAAAAAAATTGTAGAGTTTTGAAGAGGTAAAAAAAAAAAAAAAGTTGGAGTTTTGAAGAGGTAAAAAAAAAAAAAAAAAAAATTGGAGTTTTGAAGAGGTAAAAAAAAAAAAAAATTTGGAGTTTTGAAGAGGTAAAAAAAGGAACAAAAAATCAATGTTGGAGTTTGAAGAGGTAAAAAAAAAAAAAAAAAATTGAGTTTTGAAGAGGTAAAAAAAAAAAAAGTTGGAGTTTTGAAGAGGTAAAAAAAGGAACAAAAAATCAATGTTGGAGTTTTGAAGAGGTAAAAAAAAAAAAAAAAAAAGTTGGAGTTTTGAAGAGGTAAAATAAAATAAAAAAAAAAAATTGTAGAGTTTTGAAGAGGTAAAAAAAAAAAAAAAAGTTGGAGTTTTGAAGAGGTTAAAAAAAAAAAAAAAATTGGAGTTTTGAAGAGGTAAAAAAAAAAAAAGTTGGAGTTTTGAAGAGGTAAAAAAAAAAAAAAAGTTGGAGTTTTGAAGAGGTAAAAAAAAAAAAGTTGGAGTTTTGAAGAGGTAAAAAAAAAAAAAAGTTGGAGTTTTGAAGAGGTAAAAAAAAAAAAAAAAGTGGAGTTTGAAGAGGTTAAAAAAAAAAAAAAAATTGGAGTTTTGAAGAGGTAAAAAAAAAAAAAAAATTGAGTTTTGAAGAGGTAAAAAAAGGAACAAAAAATCAATGTTGGAGTTTTGAAGAGGTAAAAAAAAAAAAAAAAAAAGTTGGAGTTTTGAAGAGGTAAAAAAAAAAAAAAATTGAGTTTTGAAGAGGTAAAAAAAGGAACAAAAAATCAATGTTGGAGTTTTGAAGAGGTAAAAAAAAAAAAAAAAAAGTTGGAGTTTTGAAGAGGTAAAAAAAGGAACAAAAAATCAATGTTGGAGTTTTGAAGAGGTAAAAAAAAAAAATTAAAAAAAATTGAGTTTTGAAGAGGTAAAAAAAAAAAAAAAGTTGGAGTTTTGAAGAGGTATAAAAAGGAACAAAAAATCAATGTTGGAGTTTTGAAGAGGTAAAAAAAAAAAAAAAAAAAGTTGGAGTTTTGAAGAGGTAAAATAAAAAAAAAGTTGGAGTTTTGAAGAGGTAAAAAAAAAAAAAAAAAAAAAATTGTAGAGTTTTGAAGAGGTAAAAAAAAAAAAAAAGTTGGAGTTTTGAAGAGGTAAAAAAGGGAACAAAAAATCAATGTTGGAGTTTTGAAGAGGTAAAAAAAAAAAAAATGTTGGAGTTTTGAAGAGGTAAAAAAAAAAATAAAAAAAAATTGAGTTTTGAAGAGGTAAAAAAAAAAAAAAAGTTGGAGTTTTGAAGAGGTAAAAAAGGGAACAAAAAATCAATGTTGGAGTTTTGAAGAGGTAAAAAAAAAAAAATGTTGGAGTTTTGAAGAGGTAAAAAAAAAAAAAAATTGTAGAGTTTTGAAGAGGTAAAAAAAAATAAAAATGTTGGAGTTTTGAAGAGGTAAAAAAAAAAAAAAAAAAAAATTTTAGAGTTTTGAAGAGGTAAAAAAAAATAAAAAGTTGGAGTTTTGAAGAGGTAAAAAAAAAAATAAAAAAAAATTGTGGAGTTTTGAAGAGGTAAAAAAAGGAACAAAAAATCAATGTTGGAGTTTTGAAGAGGTAAAAAAAAAAAAGTTGGAGTTTTGAAGAGGTAAAAAAAAAAAAGTTGTAGTTTTGAAGAGGTAAAAAAAAAAAAAAAAAAAATTGTGGAGTTTTGAAGAGGTAAAAAAAAAAAAAAGTTGGAGTTTTGAAGAGGTAAAAAAAAAAAAAAAAATTGAGTTTTGAAGAGGTAAAAAAAAAAATTAAAAAAAATTGTGGAGTTTTGAAGAGGTAAAAAAAGGAACAAAAAATCAATGTTGGAGTTTTGAAGAGGTAAAAAAAAAAAAAAAAAAAATTGAATTTTGAAGAGGTAAAAAAAAAAAAAAAGTTGGAGTTTTGAAGAGGTAAAATAAAAAAAAAGTTGGAGTTTTGAAGAGGTAAAAAAAAAAAAAAAAAAAAATTGTAGAGTTTTGAAGAGGTAAAAAAAAAAAAAAAGTTGGAGTTTTGAAGAGGTTAAAAAAAAAAAAAAAAAATTTGGAGTTTTGAAGAGGTAAAAAAAAAAAATTTGGAGTTTTGAAGAGGTAAAAAAAAAAAAAAAGTTGGAGTTTTGAAGAGGTAAAAAAAAAAAAAAAATTGAGTTTTGAAGAGGTAAAAAAAAAATAAAAAAAATATTTGGAGTTTTGAAGAGGTAAAAAAAAAAAAAAAAAAAATTGTGGAGTTTTGAAGAGGTAAAAAAAAAAAAAGTTGGAGTTTTGAAGAGGTAAAAAAAAAATAAAAAAAATATTTGGAGTTTTGAAGAGGTAAAAAAAAAAAAAAAGTTGGAGTTTTGAAGAGGTAAAAAAAAAAAAAAAAATTGGAGTTTTGAAGAGGTAAAATAAAAAAAAAGTTGGAGTTTTGAAGAGGTAAAAAAAAAAAAAAAAAAAAATTGTAGAGTTTTGAAGAGGTAAAAAAAAAAAAAAAGTTGGAGTTTTGAAGAGGTTAAAAAAAAAAAAAAAAATTTGGAGTTTTGAAGAGGTAAAAAAAAAAAAAGTTGGAGTTTTGAAGAGGTAAAAAAAAAAAAAAAGTTGGAGTTTTGAAGAGGTAAAAAAAAAAAAAAATTGAGTTTTGAAGAGGTAAAAAAAAATAAAAAAAATATTTGGAGTTTTGAAGAGGTAAAAAAAAAAAAAAAAAATTGTGGAGTTTTGAAGAGGTAAAAAAAAAAAAAAGTTGGAGTTTTGAAGAGGTAAAAAAAAAATAAAAAAAATATTTGGAGTTTTGAAGAGGTAAAAAAAAAAAAAAAGTTGGAGTTTTGAAGAGGTAAAAAAAAAAAAAAAATTGAGTTTTGAAGAGGTAAAAAAAAAAAAAAAGTTGGAGTTTTGAAGAGGTAAAAAAAAAAAAAAAAAAAAATTGTGGAGTTTTGAAGAGGTAAAAAAAAAAAAAAAAAAGTTGGAGTTTTGAAGAGGTAAAAAAAAAAAAAAAAATTGTGGAGTTTTGAAGAGGTAAAAAAAAAAAAAAAGTTGGAGTTTTGAAGAGGTAAAAAAAAAAAAAAAAATTGAGTTTTGAAGAGGTAAAAAAAAAAAAAAAAAAAATTGTGGAGTTTTGAAGAGGTAAAAAAAGGAACAAAAAATCAATGTTGGAGTTTTGAAGAGGTAAAAAAAAAAAAAAAAAAATTGAGTTTTGAAGAGGTAAAAAAAAAAAAAGTTGGAGTTTTGAAGAGGTAAAAAAAGGAACAAAAAATCAATGTTGGAGTTTTGAAGAGGTAAAAAAAAAAAAAAAAAAAGTTGGAGTTTTGAAGAGGTAAAATAAAAAAAAAGTTGGAGTTTTGAAGAGGTAAAAAAAAAAAAAAAAAAAATTGTGGAGTTTTGAAGAGGTAAAAAAAAAAAAAAAAAAGTTGGAGTTTTGAAGAGGTAAAAAAAAATAAAAAAAAATTGTGGAGTTTTGAAGAGGTAAAAAAAAAAAAAAAGTTGGAGTTTTGAAGAGGTAAAAAAAAAAAAAAAAAATTGAGTTTTGAAGAGGTAAAATAAAAAAAAAGTTGGAGTTTTGAAGAGGTAAAAAAAAAAAAAAAAAAAATTGTAGAGTTTTGAAGAGATAAAAAAAAAAAAAAAAGTTGGAGTTTTGAAGAGGTAAAAAAAAAAAAAAAATTGAGTTTTGAAGAGGTAAAAAAAAAAAAAAAGTTGGAGTTTTGAAGAGGTAAAAAAAAAAAAAAAAAAAAATTGTGGAGTTTTGAAGAGGTAAAAAAAAAAAAAAAAAAGTTGGAGTTTTGAAGAGGTAAAAAAAAAAAAAAAAATTGTGGAGTTTTGAAGAGGTAAAAAAAAAAAAAAAAGTTGGAGTTTTGAAGAGGTAAAAAAAAAAAAAAAAATTGAGTTTTGAAGAGGTAAAAAAAAAAAAAAAAAAAATTGTGGAGTTTTGAAGAGGTAAAAAAAGGAACAAAAAATCAATGTTGGAGTTTTGAAGAGGTAAAAAAAAAAAAAAAAAATTGAGTTTTGAAGAGGTAAAAAAAAAAAAAGTTGGAGTTTTGAAGAGGTAAAAAAAGGAACAAAAAATCAATGTTGGAGTTTTGAAGAGGTAAAAAAAAAAAAAAAAAAAGTTGGAGTTTTGAAGAGGTAAAATAAAAAAAAAGTTGGAGTTTTGAAGAGGTAAAAAAAAAAAAAAAAAAAAATTGTGGAGTTTTGAAGAGGTAAAAAAAAAAAAAAAAAAGTTGGAGTTTTGAAGAGGTAAAAAAAAATAAAAAAAAATTGTGGAGTTTTGAAGAGGTAAAAAAAAAAAAAAGTTGGAGTTTTGAAGAGGTAAAAAAAAAAAAAAAAAATTGAGTTTTGAAGAGGTAAAATAAAAAAAAAGTTGGAGTTTTGAAGAGGTAAAAAAAAAAAAAAAAAAAAATTGTAGAGTTTTGAAGAGGTAAAAAAAAAAAAAAAAGTTGGAGTTTTGAAGAGGTTAAAAAAAAAAAAAAGAAATTGTGGAATTTTGAATAGGTAAAAAAAAAAAAAGTTGGAGTTTTGAAGAGGTAAAAAAAAAAAAAAGTTGGAGTTTTGAAGAGGTAAAAAAAAAATTAAAAAAATATTTGGAGTTTTGAAGAGGTAAAAAAAAAAAAAAGTTGGAGTTTTGAAGAGGTAAAAAAAAAAAAAAAATTGGAGTTTTGAAGAGGTAAAATAAAAAAAAAGTTGGAGTTTTGAAGAGGTAAAAAAAAAAAAAAAAAAAAATTGTAGAGTTTTGAAGAGGTAAAAAAAAAAAAAAAAGTTGGAGTTTTGAAGAGGTTAAAAAAAAATAAAAAAAATTTGGAGTTTTGAAGAGGTAAAAAAAAAAAAAGTTGGAGTTTTGAAGAGGTAAAAAAAAAAAAAAAGTTGGAGTTTTGAAGAGGTAAAAAAAAAAAAAAATTGAGTTTTGAAGAGGTAAAAAAAAAATAAAAAAAATATTTGGAGTTTTGAAGAGGTAAAAAAAAAAAAAAAAAAATTGTGGAGTTTTGAAGAGGTAAAAAAAAAAAAAAGTTGGAGTTTTGAAGAGGTAAAAAAAAAATAAAAAAAATATTTGGAGTTTTGAAGAGGTAAAAAAAAAAAAAAAGTTGGAGTTTTGAAGAGGTAAAAAAAAAAAAAAAATTGAGTTTTGAAGAGGTAAAAAAAAAAAAAAAGTTGGAGTTTTGAAGAGGTAAAAAAAAAAAAAAAAAAATTGTGGAGTTTTGAAGAGGTAAAAAAAAAAAAAAAAAGTTGGAGTTTTGAAGAGGTAAAAAAAAAAAAAAAAAATTGTGGAGTTTTGAAGAGGTAAAAAAAAAAAAAAAGTTGGAGTTTTGAAGAGGTAAAAAAAAAAAAAAAAATTGAGTTTTGAAGAGGTAAAAAAAAAAAACAAAAAAATTGTGGAGTTTTGAAGAGGTAAAAAAAGGAACAAAAAATCAATGTTGGAGTTTTGAAGAGGTAAAAAAAAAAAAAAAAAATTGAGTTTTGAAGAGGTAAAAAAAAAAAAAGTTGGAGTTTTGAAGAGGTAAAAAAAGGAACAAAAAATCAATGTTGGAGTTTTGAAGAGGTAAAAAAAAAAAAAAAAAAGTTGGAGTTTTGAAGAGGTAAAATAAAAAAAAAGTTGGAGTTTTGAAGAGGTAAAAAAAAAAAAAAAAAAAAATTGTGGAGTTTTGAAGAGGTAAAAAAAAAAAAAAAAAAGTTGGAGTTTTGAAGAGGTAAAAAAAAATAAAAAAAAATTGTGGAGTTTTGAAGAGGTAAAAAAAAAAAAAAAGTTGGAGTTTTGAAGAGGTAAAAAAAAAATAAAAAAAATTGAGTTTTGAAGAGGTAAAATAAAAAAAAAGTTGGAGTTTTGAAGAGGTAAAAAAAAAAAAAAAAAAAAATTGTAGAGTTTTGAAGAGGTAAAAAAAAAAAAAAAAGTTGGAGTTTTGAAGAGGTTAAAAAAAAAAAAAAAGAAATTGTGGAATTTTGAAGAGGTAAAAAAAAAAAAAAGTTGGAGTTTTGAAGAGGTAAAAAAAAAAAAAAAGTTGGAGTTTTGAAGAGGTAAAAAAAAAAAAAAATTGAGTTTTGAAGAGGTAAAAAAAAAATAAAAAAAATATTTGGAGTTTTGAAGAGGTAAAAAAAAAAAAAAAAAAATTGTGGAGTTTGAAGAGGTAAAAAAAAAAAAAGTTGGAGTTTTGAAGAGGTAAAAAAAAAATAAAAAAAATATTTGGAGTTTTGAAGAGGTAAAAAAAAAAAAAAAGTTGGAGTTTTGAAGAGGTAAAAAAAAAAAAAAAATTGAGTTTTGAAGAGGTAAAAAAAAAAAAAAAAAGTTGGAGTTTTGAAGAGGTAAAAAAAAAAAAAAAAAAAATTGTGGAGTTTTGAAGAGGTAAAAAAAAAAAAAAAAAAGTTGGAGTTTTGAAGAGGTAAAAAAAAAAAAAAAATTGTGGAGTTTTGAAGAGGTAAAAAAAAAAAAAAAGTTGGAGTTTTGAAGAGGTAAAAAAAAATAAAAAATTGAGTTTTGAAGAGGTAAAAAAAAAAAAAAAAAAATTGTGGAGTTTTGAAGAGGTAAAAAAAGGAACAAAAAATCAATGTTGGAGTTTTGAAGAGGTAAAAAAAAAAAAAAAAAAATTGAGTTTTGAAGAGGTAAAAAAAAAAAAAGTTGGAGTTTTGAAGAGGTAAAAAAAGGAACAAAAAATCAATGTTGGAGTTTTGAAGAGGTAAAAAAAAAAAAAAAAGTTGGAGTTTTGAAGAGGTAAAAAAAAAAAAAAAAAATTGTGGAGTTTTGAAGAGGTAAAAAAAAAAAAAAAGTTGGAGTTTTGAAGAGGTAAAAAAAAAAAAAAAATTGAGTTTTGAAGAGGTAAAAAAAAAAAAAAAAAATTGTGGAGTTTTGAAGAGGTAAAAAAAGGAACAAAAAATCAATGTTGGAGTTTTGAAGAGGTAAAAAAAAAAAAAAAAAAATTGAGTTTTGAAGAGGTAAAAAAAAAAAAAGTTGGAGTTTTGAAGAGGTAAAAAAAGGAACAAAAAATCAATGTTGGAGTTTTGAAGAGGTAAAAAAAAAAAAAAAAAAAGTTGGAGTTTTGAAGAGGTAAAATAAAAAAAAAGTTGGAGTTTTGAAGAGGTAAAAAAAAAAAAAAAAAAAAATTGTGGAGTTTTGAAGAGGTAAAAAAAAAAAAAAAAAAGTTGGAGTTTTGAAGAGGTAAAAAAAAATAAAAAAAAATTGTGGAGTTTTGAAGAGGTAAAAAAAAAAAAAAAGTTGGAGTTTTGAAGAGGTAAAAAAAAAAAAAAAAAATTGAGTTTTGAAGAGGTAAAATAAAAAAAAGTTGGAGTTTTGAAGAGGTAAAAAAAAAAAAAAAAATTGTAGAGTTTTGAAGAGGTAAAAAAAAAAAAAAAAGTTGGAGTTTTGAAGAGGTTAAAAAAAAAAAAAAAGAAATTGTGGAATTTTGAAGAGGTAAAAAAAAAAAAAGTTGGAGTTTTGAAGAGGTAAAAAAAAAAAAAAAGTTGGAGTTTTGAAGAGGTAAAAAAAAAAAAAAAATTGAGTTTTGAAGAGGTAAAAAAAAAAAAAAGTTGGAGTTTTGAAGAGGTAAAAAAAAAATAAAAAATTGTGGAGTTTTGAAGAGGTAAAAAAAAAAAAAAGTTGGAGTTTTGAAGAGGTAAAAAAAAAAAAAAAAATTGAGTTTTGAAGAGGTAAAAAAAAAAAAAAAAAAAATTGTGGAGTTTTGAAGAGGTAAAAAAAGGAACAAAAAATCAATGTTGGAGTTTTGAAGAGGTAAAAAAAAAAAAAAAAAAATTGAGTTTTGAAGAGGTAAAAAAAAAAAAAGTTGGAGTTTTGAAGAGGTAAAAAAAGGAACAAAAAATCAATGTTGGAGTTTTGAAGAGGTAAAAAAAAAAAAAAAAAAAGTTGGAGTTTTGAAGAGGTAAAATAAAAAAAAAGTTGGAGTTTTGAAGAGGTAAAAAAAAAAAAAAAAAAAAATTGTGGAGTTTTGAAGAGGTAAAAAAAAAAAAAAAAAAGTTGGAGTTTTGAAGAGGTAAAAAAAAATAAAAAAAAATTGTGGAGTTTTGAAGAGGTAAAAAAAAAAAAAAAGTTGGAGTTTTGAAGAGGTAAAAAAAAAAAAAAAAAATTGAGTTTTGAAGAGGTAAAATAAAAAAAAAGTTGGAGTTTTGAAGAGGTAAAAAAAAAAAAAAAAAAAAATTGTAGAGTTTTGAAGAGGTAAAAAAAAAAAAAAAAAGTTGGAGTTTTGAAGAGGTTAAAAAAAAAAAAAAAGAAATTGTGGAATTTTGAAGAGGTAAAAAAAAAAAAAAATTGGAGTTTTGAAGAGGTAAAAAAAAAAAAAAAATTGAGTTTTGAAGAGGTAAAAAAAGGAACAAAAAATCAATGTTGGAGTTTTGAAGAGGTAAAAAAAAAAAAAAAAAAAGTTGGAGTTTTGAAGAGGTAAAAAAAAAAAAAAGTTGGAGTTTTGAAGAGGTAAAAAAAAAAAAAAGTTGGAGTTTTGAAGAGGTAAAAAAAAATAAAAAAAATTTGGAGTTTTGAAGAGGTAAAAAAAAAAAAAAAAAAATTTGGAGTTTTGAAGAGGTAAAAAAAGGAACAAAAAATCAATGTTGGAGTTTTGAAGAGGTAAAAAAAAAAAAAAAAAATTGTGGAGTTTTGAAGAGGTAAAAAAAAAAAGTTGGAGTTTTGAAGAGGTAAAAAAAAAAAAAAAAATTGAGTTTTGAAGAGGTAAAAAAAAAAAATAAAAAAATTGTGGAGTTTTGAAGAGGTAAAAAAAGGAACAAAAAATCAATGTTGGAGTTTTGAAGAGGTAAAAAAAAAAAAAAAAAAATTGAGTTTTGAAGAGGTAAAAAAAAAAAAAGTTGGAGTTTTGAAGAGGTAAAAAAAGGAACAAAAAATCAATGTTGGAGTTTTGAAGAGGTAAAAAAAAAAAAAAAAAAGTTGGAGTTTTGAAGAGGTAAAAAAAAAAAAAAAAAATTGTGGAGTTTTGAAGAGGTAAAAAAAAAAAAAAAGTTGGAGTTTTGAAGAGGTAAAAAAAAAAAAAAAAATTGAGTTTTGAAGAGGTAAAAAAAAAAAAATAAAAAATTGTGGAGTTTTGAAGAGGTAAAAAAAGGAACAAAAAATCAATGTTGGAGTTTTGAAGAGGTAAAAAAAAAAAAAAAAAATTGAGTTTTGAAGAGGTAAAAAAAAAAAAAGTTGGAGTTTTGAAGAGGTAAAAAAAGGAACAAAAAATCAATGTTGGAGTTTTGAAGAGGTAAAAAAAAAAAAAAAAAAAGTTGGAGTTTTGAAGAGGTAAAATAAAAAAAAAGTTGGAGTTTTGAAGAGGTAAAAAAAAAAAAAAAAAAAATTGTGGAGTTTTGAAGAGGTAAAAAAAAAAAAAAAAAAGTTGGAGTTTTGAAGAGGTAAAAAAAAATAAAAAAAAATTGTGGAGTTTTGAAGAGGTAAAAAAAAAAAAAAAGTTGGAGTTTTGAAGAGGTAAAAAAAAAAAAAAAAAATTGAGTTTTGAAGAGGTAAAATAAAAAAAAGTTGGAGTTTTGAAGAGGTAAAAAAAAAAAAAAAAATTGTAGAGTTTTGAAGAGGTAAAAAAAAAAAAAAAAGTTGGAGTTTTGAAGAGGTTAAAAAAAAAAAAAAAGAAATTGTGGAATTTTGAAGAGGTAAAAAAAAAAAAAGTTGGAGTTTTGAAGAGGTAAAAAAAAAAAAAAAGTTGGAGTTTTGAAGAGGTAAAAAAAAAAAAAAATTGAGTTTTGAAGAGGTAAAAAAAAAATAAAAAAAATATTTGGAGTTTTGAAGAGGTAAAAAAAAAAAAAAAAAAAATTGTGGAGTTTTGAAGAGGTAAAAAAAAAAAAAAGTTGGAGTTTTGAAGAGGTAAAAAAAAAATAAAAAAAATATTTGGAGTTTTGAAGAGGTAAAAAAAAAAAAAAAGTTGGAGTTTTGAAGAGGTAAAAAAAAAAAAAAAATTGAGTTTTGAAGAGGTAAAAAAAAAAAAAAAGTTGGAGTTTTGAAGAGGTAAAAAAAAAATAAAAAAAATTGTGGAGTTTTGAAGAGGTAAAAAAAAAAAAAAAGTTGGAGTTTTGAAGAGGTAAAAAAAAAAAAAAAATTGAGTTTTGAAGAGGTAAAAAAAAAAAAAAAGTTGGAGTTTTGAAGAGGTAAAAAAAAAATAAAAAATTGTGGAGTTTTGAAGAGGTAAAAAAAAAAAAAAGTTGGAGTTTTGAAGAGGTAAAAAAAAAAAAAAAAATTGAGTTTTGAAGAGGTAAAAAAAAAAAAAAAAAAAATTGTGGAGTTTTGAAGAGGTAAAAAAAGGAACAAAAAATCAATGTTGGAGTTTTGAAGAGGTAAAAAAAAAAAAAAAAAATTGAGTTTTGAAGAGGTAAAAAAAAAAAAAGTTGGAGTTTTGAAGAGGTAAAAAAAGGAACAAAAAATCAATGTTGGAGTTTTGAAGAGGTAAAAAAAAAAAAAAAAAAGTTGGAGTTTTGAAGAGGTAAAATAAAAAAAAAGTTGGAGTTTTGAAGAGGTAAAAAAAAAAAAAAAAAAAAATTGTGGAGTTTTGAAGAGGTAAAAAAAAAAAAAAAAAAGTTGGAGTTTTGAAGAGGTAAAAAAAAATAAAAAAAATTGTGGAGTTTTGAAGAGGTAAAAAAAAAAAAAAGTTGGAGTTTTGAAGAGGTAAAAAAAAAAAAAAAAAATTGAGTTTTGAAGAGGTAAAAATAAAAAAAAAGTTGGAGTTTTGAAGAGGTAAAAAAAAAAAAAAAAAAAAATTGTAGAGTTTTGAAGAGGTAAAAAAAAAAAAAAAAGTTGGAGTTTTGAAGAGGTTAAAAAAAAAAAAAAAGAAATTGTGGAATTTTGAAGAGGTAAAAAAAAAAAAAAATTGGAGTTTTGAAGAGGTAAAAAAAAAAAAAAAATTGAGTTTTGAAGAGGTAAAAAAAGGAACAAAAAATACAATGTTGGAGTTTTGAAGAGGTAAAAAAAAAAAAAAAAAAAAGTTGGAGTTTTGAAGAGGTAAAAAAAAAAAAAAGTTGGAGTTTTGAAGAGGTAAAAAAAAAAAAAAGTTGGAGTTTTGAAGAGGTAAAAAAAAATAAAAAAAATTTGGAGTTTTGAAGAGGTAAAAAAAAAAAAAAAAAAATTTGGAGTTTTGAAGAGGTAAAAAAAGGAACAAAAAATCAATGTTGGAGTTTTGAAGAGGTAAAAAAAAAAAAAAAAAAATTGAGTTTTGAAGAGGTAAAAAAAAAAAAAGTTGGAGTTTTGAAGAGGTAAAAAAAGGAACAAAAAATCAATGTTGGAGTTTTGAAGAGGTAAAAAAAAAAAAAAGTTTGAGTTTTGAAGAGGTAAAAAAAAAAAAAAATTGAGTTTTGAAGAGGTAAAAAAAAAAAAAAAAAATTTGGAGTTTTGAAGAGGTAAAAAAAAAAAAAAAAAAATTTGGAGTTTTGAAGAGGTAAAAAAAGGAACAAAAAATCAATGTTGGAGTTTTGAAGAGGTAAAAAAAAAAAAAAAAAAAATTGAGTTTTGAAGAGGTAAAAAAAAAAAAAGTTGGAGTTTTGAAGAGGTAAAAAAAGGAACAAAAAATCAATGTTGGAGTTTTGAAGAGGTAAAAAAAAAAAAAAAGTTGGAGTTTTGAAGAGGTAAAAAAAAAAAAAAATTGAGTTTTGAAGAGGTAAAAAAAAAATAAAAAAAATATTTGGAGTTTTGAAGAGGTAAAAAAAGGAACAAAAAATCAATGTTGGAGTTTTGAAGAGGTAAAAAAAAAAAAAAAAAAAAATTGTAGAGTTTTGAAGAGGTAAAAAAAAAAAAAAAAGTTGGAGTTTTGAAGAGGTTAAAAAAAAAAAAAAAGAAATTGTGGAATTTTGAAGAGGTAAAAAAAAAAAAAATTGGAGTTTTGAAGAGGTAAAAAAAAAAAAAAATTGAGTTTTGAAGAGGTAAAAAAAGGAACAAAAAATCAATGTTGGAGTTTTGAAGAGGTAAAAAAAAAAAAAAAAAAAGTTGGAGTTTTGAAGAGGTAAAAAAAAAAAAAAGTTGGAGTTTTGAAGAGGTAAAAAAAAAAAAAAGTTGGAGTTTTGAAGAGGTAAAAAAAAAAAAAAAAATTTGGAGTTTTGAAGAGGTAAAAAAAAAAAAAAAAAATTTGGAGTTTTGAAGAGGTAAAAAAAGGAACAAAAAATCAATGTTGGAGTTTTGAAGAGGTAAAAAAAAAAAAAAAAAAAATTGAGTTTTGAAGAGGTAAAAAAAAAAAAAGTTGGAGTTTTGAAGAGGTAAAAAAAGGAACAAAAAATCAATGTTGGAGTTTTGAAGAGGTAAAAAAAAAAAAAAGTTTGAGTTTTGAAGAGGTAAAAAAAAAAAAAAATTGAGTTTTGAAGAGGTAAAAAAAAAAAAAAAAAAAATTTGGAGTTTTGAAGAGGTAAAAAAAAAAAAAAAAAATTTGGAGTTTTGAAGAGGTAAAAAAAGGAACAAAAAATCAATGTTGGAGTTTTGAAGAGGTAAAAAAAAAAAAAAAAAAATTGAGTTTTGAAGAGGTAAAAAAAAAAAAAGTTGGAGTTTTGAAGAGGTAAAAAAAGGAACAAAAAATCAATGTTGGAGTTTTGAAGAGGTAAAAAAAAAAAAAAAGTTGGAGTTTTGAAGAGGTAAAAAAAAAAAAAATTGAGTTTTGAAGAGGTAAAAAAAAAATAAAAAAAATATTTGGAGTTTTGAAGAGGTAAAAAAAGGAACAAAAAATCAATGTTGGAGTTTTGAAGAGGTAAAAAAAAAAAAAAATGGAGTTTTGAAGAGGTAAAAAAAAAAAAAAAAAAATTGTAGAGTTTTGAAGAGGTAAAAAAAAAAAAAAAGTTGGAGTTTTGAAGAGGTAAAAAAAAAAAATAAAAAAAAATGTGGAGTTTTGAAGAGGTAAAAAAAAAAAAAAAGTTGGAGTTTTGAAGAGGTAAAAAAAAAAAAAAATTTAGGAGTTTTGAAGAGGTAAAAAAAGGAACAAAAAATCAATGTTGGAGTTTTGAAGAGGTAAAAAAAAAAAAAAATGTTGGAGTTTTGAAGAGGTAAAAAAAAATAAAAAATTTAGGAGTTTTGAAGAGGTAAAAAAAGGAACAAAAAATCAATGTTGGAGTTTTGAAGAGGTAAAAAAAAAAAAAAATGTTGGAGTTTTGAAGAGGTAAAAAAAAAAAAAAAAAAATTGTAGAGTTTTGAAGAGGTAAAAAAAATAAAAATGTTGGAGTTTTGAAGAGGTAAAAAAAAAAAAAAAAAAAAATTTTAGAGTTTTGAAGAGGTAAAAAAAAATAAAAAGTTGGAGTTTTGAAGAGGTAAAAAAAAAAATAAAAAAAAATTGTGGAGTTTTGAAGAGGTAAAAAAAGGAACAAAAAATCAATGTTGGAGTTTTGAAGAGGTAAAAAAAAAAAAAAAAAGTTGGAGTTTTGAAGAGGTAAAAAAAAAAAAAAGTTGTAGTTTTGAAGAGGTAAAAAAAAAAAAAAAAAAAAAGTTGGAGTTTTGAAGAGGTAAAAAAAAAAAAAAAGGAGTTTTGAAGAGGTAAAAAAAAAAAAAAAAAAATTGAATTTTGAAGAGGTAAAAAAAAAAAAAAAAAAAAATTGTGGAGTTTTGAACAGGTAAAAAAAGGAACAAAAAATCAATGTTGGAGTTTTGAAGAGGTAAAAAAAAAAAAAAAAAAAATTGAATTTTGAAGAGGTAAAAAAAAAAAAAGTTGGAGTTTTGAAGAGGTAAAAAAAGGAACAAAAAATCAATGTTGGAGTTTTGAAGAGGTAAAAAAAAAAAAAAATGTTGGAGTTTTGAAGAGGTAGAAAAAATAAATAAAAAATTGTGGAGTTTTGAAGAGGTAAAAAAAAAAAAAAAAAATTTGTGGAGTTTTGAAGAGGTAAAAAAAAAAAAAAATGTTGGAGTTTTGAAGAGATAAAAAAAAAAAAAAAAATTGAGTTTTGAAGAGGTAAAAAAAAAAAATGTTGGAGTTTTGAAGAGGTAAAAAAAAAATAAAAAAAAATTGAGTTTTGAAGAGGTAAAAAAGGAACAAAAAATCAATGTTGGAGTTTTGAAGAGGTAAAAAAAAAAAAAAAAAAAGTTGGAGTTTTGAAGAGGTAAAAAAAAAATTAAAAAAAATTGTGGAGTTTTGAAGAGGTAAAAAAAGGAACAAAAAATCAATGTTGGAGTTTTGAAGAGGTAAAAAAAAAAAAAAAAAAAGTTGGAGTTTTGAAGAGGTAAAAAAAGGAACAAAAAATCAATGTTGGAGTTTTGAAGAGGTAAAAAAAAAAAAAAAAAAAGTTGGAGTTTTGAAGAGGTAAAAAAAAAAAAAAGTTGGAGTTTTGAAGAGGTAAAAAAAAAAAAAAAAAAAAATTGTAGAGTTTTGAAGAGGTAAAAAAAAAAAAAAAGTTGGAGTTTTGAAGAGGTAAAAAAAAAAAAAAAAAATTGGAGTTTTGAAGAGGTAAAAAAAAAAAAAAAAATTTGGAGTTTTGAAGAGGTAAAAAAAGGAACAAAAAATCAATGTTGGAGTTTTGAAGAGGTAAAAAAAAAAAAAAAAATTGAGTTTTGAAGAGGTAAAAAAAAAAAAAGTTGGAGTTTTGAAGAGGTAAAAAAAGGAACAAAAAATCAATGTTGGAGTTTTGAAGAGGTAAAAAAAAAAAAAAAAAAAGTTGGAGTTTTGAAGAGGTAAAATAAAATAAAAAAAAAAAATTGTAGAGTTTTGAAGAGGTAAAAAAAAAAAAAAAAGTTGGAGTTTTGAAGAGGTTAAAAAAAAAAAAAAAATTGGAGTTTTGAAGAGGTAAAAAAAAAAAAAAGTTGGAGTTTTGAAGAGGTAAAAAAAAAAAAAAGTTGGAGTTTTGAAGAGGTAAAAAAAAAAAAAAAATTGAGTTTTGAAGAGGTAAAAAAAGGAACAAAAAATCAATGTTGGAGTTTTGAAGAGGTAAAAAAAAAAAAAAAAAAGTTGGAGTTTTGAAGAGGTAAAAAAAAAAAAAAAATTGAGTTTTGAAGAGGTAAAAAAAGGAACAAAAAATCAATGTTGGAGTTTTGAAGAGGTAAAAAAAAAAAAAAAAAAGTTGGAGTTTTGAAGAGGTAAAAAAAGGAACAAAAAATCAATGTTGGAGTTTTGAAGAGGTAAAATAAAAAAAAAGTTGGAGTTTTGAAGAGGTAAAAAAAAAAAAAAAAAAAAAATTGTAGAGTTTTGAAGAGGTAAAAAAAAAAAAAAAGTTGGAGTTTTGAAGAGGTAAAAAAGGGAACAAAAAATCAATGTTGGAGTTTTGAAGAGGTAAAAAAAAAAAAAATGTTGGAGTTTTGAAGAGGTAAAAAAAAAAATAAAAAAAAATTGAGTTTTGAAGAGGTAAAAAAAAAAAAAAAGTTGGAGTTTTGAAGAGGTAAAAAAGGGAACAAAAAATCAATGTTGGAGTTTTGAAGAGGTAAAAAAAAAAAAAATGTTGGAGTTTTGAAGAGGTAAAAAAAAAAAAAAATTGTAGAGTTTTGAAGAGGTAAAAAAAAATAAAAATGTTGGAGTTTTGAAGAGGTAAAAAAAAAAAAAAAAAAAAAATTTTAGAGTTTTGAAGAGGTAAAAAAAAATAAAAAGTTGGAGTTTTTAAGAGGTAAAAAAAAAAAAAAAATTGAGTTTTGAAGAGGTAAAAAAAAAAAAAAATTGAGTTTTGAAGAGGTAAAAAAAGGAACAAAAAATCAATGTTGGAGTTTTGAAGAGGTAAAAAAAAAAAAAAAAAGTTGGAGTTTTGAAGAGGTAAAAAAAAAAAAAAAATTGAGTTTTGAAGAGGTAAAAAAGGAACAAAAAATCAATGTTGGAGTTTTGAAGAGGTAAAAAAAAAAAAAAAAAAGTTGGAGTTTTGAAGAGGTAAAAAAAGGAACAAAAAATCAATGTTGGAGTTTTGAAGAGGTAAAAAAAAAAAATTAAAAAAAATTGAGTTTTGAAGAGGTAAAAAAAAAAAAAAGTTGGAGTTTTGAAGAGGTATAAAAAGGAACAAAAAATCAATGTTGGAGTTTTGAAGAGGTAAAAAAAAAATTGAGTTTTGAAGAGGTAAAAAAAAAAAAAGTTGGAGTTTTGAAGAGGTAAAAAAAGGAACAAAAAATCAATGTTGGAGTTTTGAAGAGGTAAAAAAAAAAAAAAAAAAAGTTGGAGTTTTGAAGAGGTAAAATAAAAAAAAAGTTGGAGTTTTGAAGAGGTAAAAAAAAAAAAAAAAAAAAAATTGTAGAGTTTTGAAGAGGTAAAAAAAAAAAAAAGTTGGAGTTTTGAAGAGGTAAAAAAGGGAACAAAAAATCAATGTTGGAGTTTTGAAGAGGTAAAAAAAAAAAAATGTTGGAGTTTTGAAGAGGTAAAAAAAAAAATAAAAAAAAATTGAGTTTTGAAGAGGTAAAAAAAAAAAAAAAGTTGGAGTTTTGAAGAGGTAAAAAAGGGAACAAAAAATCAATGTTGGAGTTTTGAAGAGGTAAAAAAAAAAAAAATGTTGGAGTTTTGAAGAGGTAAAAAAAAAAAAAATTGTAGAGTTTTGAAGAGGTAAAAAAAAATAAAAATGTTGGAGTTTTGAAGAGGTAAAAAAAAAAAAAAAAAAAAATTTTAGAGTTTTGAAGAGGTAAAAAAAAATAAAAAGTTGGAGTTTTGAAGAGGTAAAAAAAAAATAAAAAAAAATTGTGGAGTTTTGAAGAGGTAAAAAAAAAAAAGTTGGAGTTTTGAAGAGGTAAAAAAAAAAAAAGTTGTAGTTTTGAAGAGGTAAAAAAAAAATAAAAAAAATTGTGGAGTTTTGAAGAGGTAAAAAAAAAAAAAGTTGGAGTTTTGAAGAGGTAAAAAAAAAAAAAAAATTGAGTTTTGAAGAGGTAAAAAAAAAAATTAAAAAAAATTGTGGAGTTTTGAAGAGGTAAAAAAAGGAACAAAAAATCAATGTTGGAGTTTTGAAGAGGTAAAAAAAAAAAAAAAAAAAATTGAATTTTGAAGAGGTAAAAAAAAAAAAAAAGTTGGAGTTTTGAAGAGGTAAAATAAAAAAAAAGTTGGAGTTTTGAAGAGGTAAAAAAAAAAAAAAAAAAAAATTGTAGAGTTTTGAAGAGGTAAAAAAAAAAAAAAAAGTTGGAGTTTTGAAGAGGTTAAAAAAAAAAAAAAAAAAATTTGGAGTTTTGAAGAGGTAAAAAAAAAAAAAGTTGGAGTTTTGAAGAGGTAAAAAAAAAAAAAAAGTTGGAGTTTTGAAGAGGTAAAAAAAAAAAAAAAAATTGAGTTTTGAAGAGGTAAAAAAAAAATAAAAAAAATATTTGGAGTTTTGAAGAGGTAAAAAAAAAAAAAAAAAAAATTGTGGAGTTTTGAAGAGGTAAAAAAAAAAAAAGTTGGAGTTTTGAAGAGGTAAAAAAAAAATAAAAAAAATATTTGGAGTTTTGAAGAGGTAAAAAAAAAAAAAAAAGTTGGAGTTTTGAAGAGGTAAAAAAAAAAAAAAAATTGGAGTTTTGAAGAGGTAAAATAAAAAAAAAGTTGGAGTTTTGAAGAGGTAAAAAAAAAAAAAAAAAAAAATTGTAGAGTTTTGAAGAGGAAAAAAAAAAAAGTTGGAGTTTTGAAGAGGTTAAAAAAAAAAAAAAAAATTTGGAGTTTTGAAGAGGTAAAAAAAAAAAAAGTTGGAGTTTTGAAGAGGTAAAAAAAAAAAAAAAAGTTGGAGTTTTGAAGAGGTAAAAAAAAAAAAAAATTGAGTTTTGAAGAGGTAAAAAAAAATAAAAAAAAATATTTGGAGTTTTGAAGAGGTAAAAAAAAAAAAAAAAAATTGTGGAGTTTTGAAGAGGTAAAAAAAAAAAAAAGTTGGAGTTTTGAAGAGGTAAAAAAAAATAAAAAAAATATTTGGAGTTTTGAAGAGGTAAAAAAAAAAAAAAAGTTGGAGTTTTGAAGAGGTAAAAAAAAAAAAAAAATTGAGTTTTGAAGAGGTAAAAAAAAAAAAAAAGTTGGAGTTTTGAAGAGGTAAAAAAAAAAAAAAAAAAAATTGTGGAGTTTTGAAGAGGTAAAAAAAAAAAAAAAAAGTTGGAGTTTTGAAGAGGTAAAAAAAAAAAAAAAAATTGTGGAGTTTTGAAGAGGTAAAAAAAAAAAAAAAGTTGGAGTTTTGAAGAGGTAAAAAAAAAAAAAAAAATTGAGTTTTGAAGAGGTAAAAAAAAAAAAAAAAAAATTGTGGAGTTTTGAAGAGGTAAAAAAAGGAACAAAAAATCAATGTTGGAGTTTTGAAGAGGTAAAAAAAAAAAAAAAAAATTGAGTTTTGAAGAGGTAAAAAAAAAAAAAAGTTGGAGTTTTGAAGAGGTAAAAAAAGGAAAAAAAAATCAATGTTGGAGTTTTGAAGAGGTAAAAAAAAAAAAAAAAAAGTTGGAGTTTTGAAGAGGTAAAATAAAAAAAAGTTGGAGTTTTGAAGAGGTAAAAAAAAAAAAAAAAAAATTGTGGAGTTTTGAAGAGGTAAAAAAAAAAAAAAAAAGTTGGAGTTTTGAAGAGGTAAAAAAAAATAAAAAAAAATTGTGGAGTTTTGAAGAGGTAAAAAAAAAAAAAAGTTGGAGTTTTGAAGAGGTAAAAAAAAAAAAAAAAAAATTGAGTTTTGAAGAGGTAAAATAAAAAAAAAAGTTGGAGTTTTGAAGAGGTAAAAAAAAAAAAAAAAAAATTGTAGAGTTTTGAAGAGGTAAAAAAAAAAAAAAAAGTTGGAGTTTTGAAGAGGTTAAAAAAAAAAAAAAAGAAATTGTGGAATTTTGAAGAGGTAAAAAAAAAAAAAGTTGGAGTTTTGAAGAGGTAAAAAAAAAAAAAAAGTTGGAGTTTTGAAGAGGTAAAAAAAAAAAAAAATTGAGTT